>NW_028253398.1:0-84044 GCF_964263255.1 Lissotriton vulgaris
GCTTCCAGGGGCTCGGGAAGTTAATTAAATACCATTTGGAGGCATTTAATGTTCGAGCAAAAACGGCTGATTTTCGACAAAAGAGATAACACCCCCCCATCACGTCATGCTTCAGAAATGTGGAAAATGGTCCGTTTTCAAATGTTTTATTTTTGAACGTCAGTTCACATTTGTAGGTGGATCATCAGTGTTAGAGCTAAAATTAGCATGTTTAAAGTGATTTTCATGCTTCCAGGGGCCCAAAACACAAGATTTATGGAATGGTTAAAAGTGCATGAAAATGGCCAATTTACTCACTCTGAGTTCTCAAAAAGGGTTTCTTCACCCCGGGGAAGTTAATTAAATACCATTTGGAGGCATTTAATGTTCGAGCAAAAACGGCTGATTTTCGACAAAAGAGATAACACCCCCCCATTACGTCATGCTTCAGAAATGTGGAAAATGGTCCGTTTCAAATGTTTTATTTTTGAACGTCAGTTCACATTTTGTAGGTGGATCATCAGTGTTAGAGCTAAAATTAGCATGTTTAAAGTGATTTTCATGCTTCCAGGGGCTCGGGAAGTTAATTAAATACCATTTGGAGGCATTTAATGTTCGAGCAAAAACGGCTGATTTTCGACAAAAGAGATAACACCTCCCCATACGTCATGCTTCAGAAATGTGGAAAATGGTCCGTTTTCAAATGTTTTATTTTTGAACGTCAGTTCACATTTGTAGGTGGATCATCAGTGTTAGAGCTAAAATTAGCATGTTTAAAGTGATTTTCATGCTTCCAGGGGCTCGGGAAGTTAATTAAATACCATTTGGAGGCATTTAATGTTCGAGCAAAAACGGCTGATTTTCGACAAAAGAGATAACACCCCCCATTACGTCATGCTTCAGAAATGTGGAAAATGGTCCGTTTTCAAATGTTTTATTTTTGAACGTCAGTTCACATTTGTAGGTGGATCATCAGTGTTAGAGCTAAAATTAGCATGTTTAAAGTGATTTTCATGCTTCCAGGGGCCCAAAACACAAGATTTATGGAATGGTTAAAAGTGCATGAAAATGGCCAATTTACTCACTCTGATTTCTCAAAAAGGGTTTCTTCACCCCGGGAAGTTAATTAAATACCATTTGGAGGCATTTAATGTTCGAGCAAAAACGGCTGATTTTCGACAAAAGAGATAACACCCCCCCATTACGTCATGCTTCAGAAATGTGGAAAATGGTCCGTTTTCAAATGTTTTATTTTTGAACGTCAGTTCACATTTGTAGGTGGATCATCAGTGTTAGAGCTAAAATTAGCATGTTTAAAGTGATTTTCATGCTTCCAGGGGCTCGGGAAGTTAATTAAATACCATTTGGAGGCATTTAATGTTCGAGCAAAAACGGCTGATTTTCGACAAAAGAGATAACACCCCCCATTACGTCATGCTTCAGAAATGTGGAAAATGGTCCTTTTCAAATGTTTTATTTTTGAACGTCAGTTCACATTTGTAGGTGGATCATCAGTGTTAGAGCTAAAATTAGCATGTTTAAAGTGATTTTCATGCTTCCAGGGGCTCGGGAAGTTAATTAAATACCATTTGGAGGCATTTAATGTTCGAGCAAAAACGGCTGATTTTCGACAAAAGAGATAACACCCCCCCATTACGTCATGCTTCAGAAATGTGGAAAATGGTCCGTTTTCAAATGTTTTATTTTTGAACGTCAGTTCACATTTGTAGGTGGATCATCAGTGTTAGAGCTAAAATTAGCATGTTTAAAGTGATTTTCATGCTTCCAGGGGCTCGGGAAGTTAATTAAATACCATTTGGAGGCATTTAATGTTCGAGCAAAAACGGCTGATTTTCGACAAAAGAGATAACACCCCCCCATTACGTCATGCTTCAGAAATGTGGAAAATGGTCCGTTTTCAAATGTTTTATTTTTGAACGTCAGTTCACATTTGTAGGTGGATCATCAGTGTTAGAGCTAAAATTAGCATGTTTAAAGTGATTTTCATGCTTCCAGGGGCTCGGGAAGTTAATTAAATACCATTTGGAGGCATTTAATGTTCGAGCAAAAACGGCTGATTTTCGACAAAAGAGATAACACCCCCCCATTACGTCATGCTTCAGAAATGTGGAAAATGGTCCGTTTTCAAATGTTTTATTTTTGAACGTCAGTTCACATTTGTAGGTGGATCATCAGTGTTAGAGCTAAAATTAGCATGTTTAAAGTGATTTTCATGCTTCCAGGGGCCCAAAACACAAGATTTATGGAATGGTTAAAAGTGCATGAAAATGGCCAATTTACGGCCAATTTACTCACTCTGAGTTCTCAAAAAGGGTTTCTTCACCCCGGGAAGTTAATTAAATACCATTTGGAGGCATTTAATGTTCGAGCAAAAACGGCTGATTTTCGACAAAAGAGATAACACCCCCCCATTACGTCATGCTTCAGAAATGTGGAAAATGGTCCGTTTTCAAATGTTTTATTTTTGAACGTCAGTTCACATTTGTAGGTGGATCATCAGTGTTAGAGCTAAAATTAGCATGTTTAAAGTGATTTTCATGCTTCCAGGGGCCCAAAACACAAGATTTATGGAATGGTTAAAAGTGCATGAAAATGGCCAATTTACTCACTCTGAGTTCTCAAAAAGGGTTTCTTCACCCCGGGAAGTTAATTAAATACCATTTGGAGGCATTTAATGTTCGAGCAAAAACGGCTGATTTTCGACAAAAGAGATAACACCCCCCCATTACGTCATGCTTCAGAAATGTGGAAAATGGTCCGTTTTCAAATGTTTTATTTTTGAACGTCAGTTCACATTTGTAGGTGGATCATCAGTGTTAGAGCTAAAATTAGCATGTTTAAAGTGATTTTCATGCTTCCAGGGGCCCAAAACACAAGATTTATGGAATGGTTAAAAGTGCATGAAAATGGCCAATTTACTCACTCTGAGTTCTCAAAAAGGGTTTCTTCACCCCGGGAAGTTAATTAAATACCATTTGGAGGCATTTAATGTTCGAGCAAAAACGGCTGATTTTCGACAAAAGAGATAACACCCCCCCATTACGTCATGCTTCAGAAATGTGGAAAATGGTCCGTTTTCAAATGTTTTATTTTTGAACGTCAGTTCACATTTGTAGGTGGATCATCAGTGTTAGTGCTAAAATTAGCATGTTTAAAGTGATTTTCATGCTTCCAGGGGCTCGGGAAGTTAATTAAATACCATTTGGAGGCATTTAATGTTCGAGCAAAAACGGCTGATTTTCGACAAAAGAGATAACACCCCCCCATTACGTCATGCTTCAGAAATGTGGAAAATGGTCCGTTTTCAAATGTTTTATTTTTGAACGTCAGTTCACATTTGTAGGTGGATCATCAGTGTTAGAGCTAAAATTAGCATGTTTAAAGTGATTTTCATGCTTCCAGGGGCTCGGGAAGTTAATTAAATACCATTTGGAGGCATTTAATGTTCGAGCAAAAACGGCTGATTTTCGACAAAAGAGATAACACCCCCCCATTACGTCATGCTTCAGAAATGTGGAAAATGGTCCGTTTTCAAATGTTTTATTTTTGAACGTCAGTTCACATTTGTAGGTGGATCACCAGTGTTAGAGCTAAAATTAGCATGTTTAAAGTGATTTTCATGCTTCCAGGGGCCCAAAACACAAGATTTATGGAATGGTTAAAAGTGCATGAAAATGGCCAATTTACTCACTCTGAGTTCTCAAAAAGGGTTTCTTCACCCCGGGAAGTTAATTAAATACCATTTGGAGGCATTTAATGTTCGAGCAAAAACGGCTGATTTTCGACAAAAGAGATAACACCCCCCCATTACGTCATGCTTCAGAAATGTGGAAAATGGTCCGTTTTCAAATGTTTTATTTTTGAACGTCAGTTCACATTTGTAGGTGGATCATCAGTGTTAGAGCTAAAATTAGCATGTTTAAAGTGATTTTCATGCTTCCAGGGGCTCGGGAAGTTAATTAAATACCATTTGGAGGCATTTAATGTTCGAGCAAAAACGGCTGATTTTCGACAAAAGAGATAACACCCCCCCATTACGTCATGCTTCAGAAATGTGGAAAATGGTCCGTTTTCAAATGTTTTATTTTTGAACGTCAGTTCACATTTGTAGGTGGATCATCAGTGTTAGAGCTAAAATTAGCATGTTTAAAGTGATTTTCATGCTTCCAGGGGCCCAAAACACAAGATTTATGGAATGGTTAAAAGTGCATGAAAATGGCCAATTTACTCACTCTGAGTTCTCAAAAAGGGTTTCTTCACCCCGGGAAGTTAATTAAATACCATTTGGAGGCATTTAATGTTCGAGCAAAAACGGCTGATTTTCGACAAAAGAGATAACACCCCCCCATTACGTCATGCTTCAGAAATGTGGAAAATGGTCCGTTTTCAAATGTTTTATTTTTGAACGTCAGTTCACATTTGTAGGTGGATCATCAGTGTTAGAGCTAAAATTAGCATGTTTAAAGTGATTTTCATGCTTCCAGGGGCCCAAAACACAAGATTTATGGAATGGTTAAAAGTGCATGAAAATGGCCAATTTACTCACTCTGAGTTCTCAAAAAGGGTTTCTTCACCCCGGGAAGTTAATTAAATACCATTTGGAGGCATTTAATGTTCGAGCAAAAACGGCTGATTTTCGACAAAAGAGATAACACCCCCCATTACGTCATGCTTCAGAAATGTGGAAAATGGTCCGTTTTCAAATGTTTTATTTTTGAACGTCAGTTCACATTTGTAGGTGGATCATCAGTGTTAGAGCTAAAATTAGCATGTTTAAAGTGATTTTCATGCTTCCAGGGGCCCAAAACACAAGATTTATGGAATGGTTAAAAGTGCATGAAAATGGCCAATTTACTCACTCTGAGTTCTCAAAAAGGGTTTCTTCACCCCGGGAAGTTAATTAAATACCATTTGGAGGCATTTAATGTTCGAGCAAAAACGGCTGATTTTCGACAAAAGAGATAACACCCCCCCATTACGTCATGCTTCAGAAATGTGGAAAATGGTCCGTTTTCAAATGTTTTATTTTTGAACGTCAGTTCACATTTGTAGGTGGATCATCAGTGTTAGAGCTAAAATTAGCATGTTTAAAGTGATTTTCATGCTTCCAGGGGCTCGGGAAGTTAATTAAATACCATTTGGAGGCATTTAATGTTCGAGCAAAAACGGCTGATTTTCGACAAAAGAGATAACACCCCCCCATTACGTCATGCTTCAGAAATGTGGAAAATGGTCCGTTTTCAAATGTTTTATTTTTGAACGTCAGTTCACATTTGTAGGTGGATCATCAGTGTTAGAGCTAAAATTAGCATGTTTAAAGTGATTTTCATGCTTCCAGGGGCTCGGGAAGTTAATTAAATACCATTTGGAGGCATTTAATGTTCGAGCAAAAACGGCTGATTTTCGACAAAAGAGATAACACCCCCCCATCACGTCATGCTTCAGAAATGTGGAAAATGGTCCGTTTTCAAATGTTTTATTTTTGAACGTCAGTTCACATTTGTAGGTGGATCATCAGTGTTAGAGCTAAAATTAGCATGTTTAAAGTGATTTTCATGCTTCCAGGGGCCCAAAACACAAGATTTATGGAATGGTTAAAAGTGCATGAAAATGGCCAATTTACTCACTCTGAGTTCTCAAAAAGGGTTTCTTCACCCGGGAAGTTAATTAAATACCATTTGGAGAAATTTAATGTTCGAGCAAAAACGGCTGATTTACAAAAGAGATAACACCCCCCCATTACGTCATGCTTCAGAAATGTGGAAAATGGTCCGTTTTCAAATGTTTTATTTTTGAACGTCAGTTCACATTTGTAGGTGGATCATCAGTGTTAGAGCTAAAATTAGCATGTTTAAAGTGATTTTCATGCTTCCAGGGGCCCAAAACACAAGATTTATGGAATGGTTAAAAGTGCATGAAAATGGCCAATTTACTCACTCTGAGTTCTCAAAAAGGGTTTCTTCCCCCCGGGAAGTTAATTAAATACCATTTGGAGGCATTTAATGTTCGAGCAAAAACGGCTGATTTTCGACAAAAGAGATAACACCCCCCCATTACGTCATGCTTCAGAAATGTGGAAAATGGTCCGTTTTCAAATGTTTTATTTTTGAACGTCAGTTCACATTTGTAGGTGGATCATCAGTGTTAGAGCTAAAATTAGCATGTTTAAAGTGATTTTCATGCTTCCAGGGGCCCAAAACACAAGATTTATGGAATGGTTAAAAGTGCATGAAAATGGCCAATTTACTCACTCTGAGTTCTCAAAAAGGGTTTCTTCACCCCGGGAAGTTAATTAAATACCATTTGGAGGCATTTAATGTTCGAGCAAAAACGGCTGATTTTCGACAAAAGAGATAACACCCCCCCATTACGTCATGCTTCAGAAATGTGGAAAATGGTCCGTTTTCAAATGTTTTATTTTTGAACGTCAGTTCACATTTGTAGGTGGATCATCAGTGTTAGAGCTAAAATTAGCATGTTTAAAGTGATTTTCATGCTTCCAGGGGCTCGGGAAGTTAATTAAATACCATTTGGAGGCATTTAATGTTCGAGCAAAAACGGCTGATTTTCGACAAAAGAGATAACACCCCCCCATTACGTCATGCTTCAGAAATGTGGAAAATGGTCCGTTTTCAAATGTTTTATTTTTGAACGTCAGTTCACATTTGTAGGTGGATCATCAGTGTTAGAGCTAAAATTAGCATGTTTAAAGTGATTTTCATGCTTCCAGGGGCCCAAAACACAAGATTTATGGAATGGTTAAAAGTGCATGAAAATGGCCAATTTACTCACTCTGAGTTCTCAAAAAGGGTTTCTTCACCCCGGGAAGTTAATTAAATACCATTTGGAGGCATTTAATGTTCGAGCAAAAACGGCTGATTTTCGACAAAAGAGATAACACCCCCCCATTACGTCATGCTTCAGAAATGTGGAAAATGGTCCGTTTTCAAATGTTTTATTTTTGAACGTCAGTTCACATTTGTAGGTGGATCATCAGTGTTAGAGCTAAAATTAGCATGTTTAAAGTGATTTTCATGCTTCCAGGGGCTCGGGAAGTTAATTAAATACCATTTGGAGGCATTTAATGTTCGAGCAAAAACGGCTGATTTTCGACAAAAGAGATAACACCCCCCCATTACGTCATGCTTCAGAAATGTGGAAAATGGTCCGTTTTCAAATATTTTATTTTTTGAACGTCAGTTCACATTTGTAGGTGGATCATCAGTGTTAGAGCTAAAATTAGCATGTTTAAAGTGATTTTCATGCTTCCAGGGGCCCAAAACACAAGATTTATGGAATGGTTAAAAGTGCATGAAAATGGCCAATTTACTCACTCTGAGTTCTCAAAAAGGGTTTCTTCACCCCGGGAAGTTAATTAAATACCATTTGGAGGCATTTAATGTTCGAGCAAAAACTGCTGATTTTCGACAAAAGAGATAACACCCCCCCATTACGTCATGCTTCAGAAATGTGGAAAATGGTCCGTTTTCAAATGTTTTATTTTTGAACGTCAGTTCACATTTGTAGGTGGATCATCAGTGTTAGAGCTAAAATTAGCATGTTTAAAGTGATTTTCATGCTTCCAGGGGCTCGGGAAGTTAATTAAATACCATTTGGAGGCATTTAATGTTCGAGCAAAAACGGCTGATTTTCGACAAAAGAGATAACACCCCCCCATTACGTCATGCTTCAGAAATGTGGAAAATGGTCCGTTTTCAAATGTTTTATTTTTGAACGTCAGTTCACATTTGTAGGTGGATCATCAGTGTTAGAGCTAAAATTAGCATGTTTAAAGTGATTTTCATGCTTCCAGGGGCCCAAAACACAAGATTTATGGAATGGTTAAAAGTGCATGAAAATGGCCAATTTACTCACTCTGAGTTCTCAAAAAGGGTTTCTTCACCCCGGGAAGTTAATTAAATACCAATTGGAGGCATTTAATGTTCGAGCAAAAACGGCTGATTTACGACAAAAGAGATAACACCCCCCCATTACGTCATGCTTCAGAAATGTGGAAAATGGTCCGTTTTCAAATGTTTTATTTTTGAACGTCAGTTCACATTTGTAGGTGGATCATCAGTGTTAGAGCTAAAATTAGCATGTTTAAAGTGATTTTCATGCTTCCAGGGGCTCGGGAAGTTAATTAAATACCATTTGGAGGCATTTAATGTTCGAGCAAAAACGGCTGATTTTCGACAAAAGAGATAACACCCCCCCATTACGTCATGCTTCAGAAATGTGGAAAATGGTCCGTTTTCAAATGTTTTATTTTTGAACGTCAGTTCACATTTGTAGGTGGATCATCAGTGTTAGAGCTAAAATTAGCATGTTTAAAGTGATTTTCATGCTTCCAGGGGCTCGGGAAGTTAATTAAATACCATTTGGAGGCATTTAATGTTCGAGCAAAAACGGCTGATTTTCGACAAAAGAGATAACACCCCCCCATTACGTCATGCTTCAGAAATGTGGAAAATGGTCCGTTTTCAAATGTTTTATTTTTGAACGTCAGTTCACATTTGTAGGTGGATCATCAGTGTTAGAGCTAAAATTAGCATGTTTAAAGTGATTTTCATGCTTCCAGGGGCCCAAAACACAAGATTTATGGAATGGTTAAAAGTGCATGAAAATGGCCAATTTACTCACTCTGAGTTCTCAAAAAGGGTTTCTTCACCCCGGGAAGTTAATTAAATACCATTTGGAGGCATTTAATGTTCGAGCAAAAACGGCTGATTTTCGACAAAAGAGATAACACCCCCCATTACGTCATGCTTCAGAAATGTGGAAAAATGGTCCGTTTTCAAATGTTTTATTTTTGAACGTCAGTTCACATTTGTAGGTGGATCATCAGTGTTAGAGCTAAAATTAGCATGTTTAAAGTGATTTTCATGCTTCCAGGGGCTCGGGAAGTTAATTAAATACCATTTGGAGGCATTTAATGTTCGAGCAAAAACGGCTGATTTTCGACAAAAGAGATAACACCCCCCCATTACGTCATGCTTCAGAAATGTGGAAAATGGTCCGTTTTCAAATGTTGTATTTTTGAACGTCAGTTCACATTTGTAGGTGGATCATCAGTGTTAGAGCTAAAATTAGCATGTTTAAAGTGATTTTCATGCTTCCAGGGGCCCAAAACACAAGATTTATGGAATGGTTAAAAGTGCATGAAAATGGCCAATTTACTCACTCTGAGTTCTCAAAAAGGGTTTCTTCACCCCGGGAAGTTAATTAAATACCATTTGGAGGCATTTAATGTTCGAGCAAAAACGGCTGATTTACGACAAAAGAGATAACACCCCCCCATTACGTCATGCTTCAGAAATGTGGAAAATGGTCCGTTTTCAAATGTTTTATTTTTGAACGTCAGTTCACATTTGTAGGTGGATCATCAGTGTTAGAGCTAAAATTAGCATGTTTAAAGTGATTTTCATGCTTCCAGGGGCTCGGGAAGTTAATTAAATACCATTTGGAGGCATTTAATGTTCGAGCAAAAACGGCTGATTTTCGACAAAAGAGATAACACCCCCCCATTACGTCATGCTTCAGAAATGTGGAAAATGGTCCGTTTTCAAATGTTTTATTTTTGAACGTCAGTTCACATTTGTAGGTGGATCATCAGTGTTAGAGCTAAAATTAGCATGTTTAAAGTGATTTTCATGCTTCCAGGGGCTCGGGAAGTTAATTAAATACCATTTGGAGGCATTTAATGTTCGAGCAAAAACGGCTGATTTTCGACAAAAGAGATAACACCCCCCCATTACGTCATGCTTCAGAAATGTGGAAAATGGTCCGTTTTCAAATGTTTTATTTTTGAACGTCAGTTCACATTTGTAGGTGGATCATCAGTGTTAGAGCTAAAATTAGCATGTTTAAAGTGATTTTCATGCTTCCAGGGGCCCAAAACACAAGATTTATGGAATGGTTAAAAGTGCATGAAAATGGCCAATTTACTCACTCTGAGTTCTCAAAAAGGGTTTCTTCACCCCGGGAAGTTAATTAAATACCATTTGGAGGCATTTAATGTTCGAGCAAAAACGGCTGATTTACGACAAAAGAGATAACACCCCCCCATTACGTCATGCTTCAGAAATGTGGAAAATGGTCCGTTTTCAAATGTTTTATTTTTGAACGTCAGTTCACATTTGTAGGTGGATCATCAGTGTTAGAGCTAAAATTAGCATGTTTAAAGTTATTTTCATGCTTCCAGGGGCTCGGGAAGTTAATTAAATACCATTTGGAGGCATTTAATGTTCGAGCAAAAACGGCTGATTTTCGACAAAAGAGATAACACCCCCCCATTACGTCATGCTTCAGAAATGTGGAAAATGGTCCGTTTTCAAATGTTTTATTTTTGAACGTCAGTTCACATTTGTAGGTGGATCATCAGTGTTAGAGCTAAAATTAGCATGTTTAAAGTGATTTTCATGCTTCCAGGGGCTCGGGAAGTTAATTAAATACCATTTGGAGGCATTTAATGTTCGAGCAAAAACGGCTGATTTTCGACAAAAGAGATAACACCCCCCCATTACGTCATGCTTCAGAAATGTGGAAAAGGGTCCGTTTTCAAATGTTTTATTTTTGAACGTCAGTTCACATTTGTAGGTGGATCATCAGTGTTAGAGCTAAAATTAGCATGTTTAAAGTGATTTTCATGCTTCCAGGGGCCCAAAACACAAGATTTATGGAATGGTTAAAAGTGCATGAAAATGGCCAATTTACTCACTCTGAGTTCTCAAAAAGGGTTTCTTCACCCCGGGAAGTTAATTAAATACCATTTGGAGGCATTTAATGTTCGAGCAAAAACGGCTGATTTTCGACAAAAGAGATAACACCCCCCATTACGTCATGCTTCAGAAATGTGGAAAAATGGTCCGTTTTCAAATGTTTTATTTTTGAACGTCAGTTCACATTTGTAGGTGGATCATCAGTGTTAGAGCTAAAATTAGCATGTTTAAAGTGATTTTCATGCTTCCAGGGGCTCGGGAAGTTAATTAAATACCATTTGGAGGCATTTAATGTTCGAGCAAAAACGGCTGATTTTCGACAAAAGAGATAACACCCCCCCATTACGTCATGCTTCAGAAATGTGGAAAATGGTCCGTTTTCAAATGTTTTATTTTTGAACGTCAGTTCACATTTGTAGGTGGATCATCAGTGTTAGAGCTAAAATTAGCATGTTTAAAGTGATTTTCATGCTTCCAGGGGCCCAAAACACAAGATTTATGGAATGGTTAAAAGTGCATGAAAATGGCCAATTTACTCACTCTGAGTTCTCAAAAAGGGTTTCTTCACCCCGGGAAGTTAATTAAATACCATTTGGAGGCATTTAATGTTCGAGCAAAAACGGCTGATTTACGACAAAAGAGATAACACCCCCCCATTACGTCATGCTTCAGAAATGTGGAAAATGGTCCGTTTTCAAATGTTTTATTTTTGAACGTCAGTTCACATTTGTAGGTGGATCATCAGTGTTAGAGCTAAAATTAGCATGTTTAAAGTGATTTTCATGCTTCCAGGGGCTCGGGAAGTTAATTAAATACCATTTGGAGGCATTTAATGTTCGAGCAAAAACGGCTGATTTTCGACAAAAGAGATAACACCCCCCCATTACGTCATGCTTCAGAAATGTGGAAAATGGTCCGTTTTCAAATGTTTTATTTTTGAACGTCAGTTCACATTTGTAGGTGGATCATCAGTGTTAGAGCTAAAATTAGCATGTTTAAAGTGATTTTCATGCTTCCAGGGGCTCGGGAAGTTAATTAAATACCATTTGGAGGCATTTAATGTTCGAGCAAAAATGTCTGATTTTCGACAAAAGAGATAACACCCCCCCATTACGTCATGCTTCAGAAATGTGGAAAAGGGTCCGTTTTCAAATGTTTTATTTTTGAACGTCAGTTCACATTTGTAGGTGGATCATCAGTGTTAGAGCTAAAATTAGCATGTTTAAAGTGATTTTCATGCTTCCAGGGGCCCAAAACACAAGATTTATGGAATGGTTAAAAGTGCATGAAAATGGCCAATTTACTCACTCTGAGTTCTCAAAAAGGGTTTCTTCACCCCGGGAAGTTAATTAAATACCATTTGGAGGCATTTAATGTTCGAGCAAAAACGGCTGATTTTCGACAAAAGAGATAACACCCCCCATTACGTCATGCTTCAGAAATGTGGAAAAATGGTCCGTTTTCAAATGTTTTATTTTTGAACGTCAGTTCACATTTGTAGGTGGATCATCAGTGTTAGAGCTAAAATTAGCATGTTTAAAGTGATTTTCATGCTTCCAGGGGCTCGGGAAGTTAATTAAATACCATTTGGAGGCATTTAATGTTCGAGCAAAAACGGCTGATTTTCGACAAAAGAGATAACACCCCCCCATTACGTCATGCTTCAGAAATGTGGAAAATGGTCCGTTTTCAAATGTTTTATTTTTGAACGTCAGTTCACATTTGTAGGTGGATCATCAGTGTTAGAGCTAAAATTAGCATGTTTAAAGTGATTTTCATGCTTCCAGGGGCTCGGGAAGTTAATTAAATACCATTTGGAGGCATTTAATGTTCGAGCAAAAACGGCTGATTTTCGACAAAAGAGATAACACCCCCCCATTACGTCATGCTTCAGAAATGTGGAAAATGGTCCGTTTTCAAATGTTTTATTTTTGAACGTCAGTTCACATTTGTAGGTGGATCACCAGTGTTAGAGCTAAAATTAGCATGTTTAAAGTGATTTTCATGCTTCCAGGGGCCCAAAACACAAGATTTATGGAATGGTTAAAAGTGCATGAAAATGGCCAATTTACTCACTCTGAGTTCTCAAAAAGGGTTTCTTCACCCCGGGAAGTTAATTAAATACCATTTGGAGGCATTTAATGTTCGAGCAAAAACGGCTGATTTTCGACAAAAGAGATAACACCCCCCCATTACGTCATGCTTCAGAAATGTGGAAAATGGTCCGTTTTCAAATGTTTTATTTTTGAACGTCAGTTCACATTTGTAGGTGGATCATCAGTGTTAGAGCTAAAATTAGCATGTTTAAAGTGATTTTCATGCTTCCAGGGGCTCGGGAAGTTAATTAAATACCATTTGGAGGCATTTAATGTTCGAGCAAAAACGGCTGATTTTCGACAAAAGAGATAACACCCCCCCCATTACGTCATGCTTCAGAAATGTGGAAAATGGTCCGTTTTCAAATGTTTTATTTTTGAACGTCAGTTCACATTTGTAGGTGGATCATCAGTGTTAGAGCTAAAATTAGCATGTTTAAAGTGATTTTCATGCTTCCAGGGGCCCAAAACACAAGATTTATGGAATGGTTAAAAGTGCATGAAAATGGCCAATTTACTCACTCTGAGTTCTCAAAAAGGGTTTCTTCACCCCGGGAAGTTAATTAAATACCATTTGGAGGCATTTAATGTTCGAGCAAAAACGGCTGATTTTCGACAAAAGAGATAACACCCCCCCATTACGTCAGGCTTCAGAAATGTGGAAAATGGTCCGTTTTCAAATGTTTTATTTTTGAACGTCAGTTCACATTTGTAGGTGGATCATCAGTGTTAGAGCTAAAATTAGCATGTTTAAAGTGATTTTCATGCTTCCAGGGGCCCAAAACACAAGATTTATGGAATGGTTAAAAGTGCATGAAAATGGCCAATTTACTCACTCTGAGTTCTCAAAAAGGGTTTCTTCACCCCGGGAAGTTAATTAAATACCATTTGGAGGCATTTAATGTTCGAGCAAAAACGGCTGATTTTTGACAAAAGAGATAACACCCCCCCATTACGTCATGCTTCAGAAATGTGGAAAATGGTCCGTTTTCAAATGTTTTATTTTTGAACGTCAGTTCACATTTGTAGGTGGATCATCAGTGTTAGAGCTAAAATTAGCATGTTTAAAGTGATTTTCATGCTTCCAGGGGCCCAAAACACAAGATTTATGGAATGGTTAAAAGTGCATGAAAATGGCCAATTTACTCACTCTGAGTTCTCAAATAGGGTTTCTTCACCCCGGGAAGTTAATTAAATACCATTTGGAGGCATTTAATGTTCGAGCAAAAACGGCTGATTTTCGACAAAAGAGATAACACCCCCCCATTACGTCATGCTTCAGAAATGTGGAAAATGGTCCGTTTTCAAATGTTTTATTTTTGAACGTCAGTTCACATTTGTAGGTGGATCATCAGTGTTAGAGCTAAAATTAGCATGTTTAAAGTGATTTTCATGCTTCCAGGGGCTCGGGAAGTTAATTAAATACCATTTGGAGGCATTTAATGTTCGAGCAAAAACGGCTGATTTTCGACAAAAGAGATAACACCCCCCCATTACGTCATGCTTCAGAAATGTGGAAAATGGTCCGTTTTCAAATGTTTTATTTTTGAACGTCAGTTCACATTTGTAGGTGGATCATCAGTGTTAGAGCTAAAATTAGCATGTTTAAAGTGATTTTCATGCTTCCAGGGGCTCGGGAAGTTAATTAAATACCATTTGGAGGCATTTAATGTTCGAGCAAAAACGGCTGATTTTCGACAAAAGAGATAACACCCCCCATCACGTCATGCTTCAGAAATGTGGAAAATGGTCCGTTTTCAAATGTTTTATTTTTGAACGTCAGTTCACATTTGTAGGTGGATCATCAGTGTTAGAGCTAAAATTAGCATGTTTAAAGTGATTTTCATGCTTCCAGGGGCCCAAAACACAAGATTTATGGAATGGTTAAAAGTGCATGAAAATGGCCAATTTACTCACTCTGAGTTCTCAAAAAGGGTTTCTTCACCCCGGGAAGTTAATTAAATACCATTTGGAGAAATTTAATGTTCGAGCAAAAACGGCTGATTTTCGACAAAAGAGATAACACCCCCCCATTACGTCATGCTTCAGAAATGTGGAAAATGGTCCGTTTTCAAATGTTTTATTTTTGAACGTCAGTTCACATTTGTAGGTGGATCATCAGTGTTAGAGCTAAAATTAGCATGTGTAAAGTGATTTTCATGCTTCCAGGGGCCCAAAACACAAGATTTATGGAATGGTTAAAAGTGCATGAAAATGGCCAATTTACTCACTCTGAGTTCTCAAAAAGGGTTTCTTCCCCCCGGGAAGTTAATTAAATACCATTTGGAGGCATTTAATGTTCGAGCAAAAACGGCTGATTTTCGACAAAAGAGATAACACCCCCCCATTACGTCATGCTTCAGAAATGTGGAAAATGGTCCGTTTTCAAATGTTTTATTTTTGAACGTCAGTTCACATTTGTAGGTGGATCATCAGTGTTAGAGCTAAAATTAGCATGTTTAAAGTGATTTTCATGCTTCCAGGGGCCCAAAACACAAGATTTATGGAATGGTTAAAAGTGCATGAAAATGGCCAATTTACTCACTCTGAGTTCTCAAAAAGGGTTTCTTCACCCCGGGAAGTTAATTAAATACCATTTGGAGGCATTTAATGTTCGAGCAAAAACGGCTGATTTTCGACAAAAGAGATAACACCCCCCATTACGTCATGCTTCAGAAATGTGGAAAATGGTCCGTTTTCAAATGTTTTATTTTTGAACGTCAGTTCACATTTGTAGGTGGATCATCAGTGTTAGAGCTAAAATTAGCATGTTTAAAGTGATTTTCATGCTTCCAGGGGCTCGGGAAGTTAATTAAATACCATTTGGAGGCATTTAATGTTCGAGCAAAAACGGCTGATTTTCGACAAAAGAGATAACACCCCCCCATTACGTCATGCTTCAGAAATGTGGAAAATGGTCCGTTTTCAAATGTTTTATTTTTGAACGTCAGTTCACATTTGTAGGTGGATCATCAGTGTTAGAGCTAAAATTAGCATGTTTAAAGTGATTTTCATGCTTCCAGGGGCCCAAAACACAAGATTTATGGAATGGTTAAAAGTGCATGAAAATGGCCAATTTACTCACTCTGAGTTCTCAAAAAGGGTTTCTTCACCCCGGGAAGTTAATTAAATACCATTTGGAGGCATTTAATGTTCGAGCAAAAACGGCTGATTTTCGACAAAAGAGATAACACCCCCCCATTACGTCATGCTTCAGAAATGTGGAAAATGGTCCGTTTTCAAATGTTTTATTTTTGAACGTCAGTTCACATTTGTAGGTGGATCATCAGTGTTAGAGCTAAAATTAGCATGTTTAAAGTGATTTTCATGCTTCCAGGGGCTCGGGAAGTTAATTAAATACCATTTGGAGGCATTTAATGTTCGAGCAAAAACGGCTGATTTTCGACAAAAGAGATAACACCCCCCCATTACGTCATGCTTCAGAAATGTGGAAAATGGTCCGTTTTCAAATATTTTATTTTTGAACGTCAGTTCACATTTGTAGGTGGATCATCAGTGTTAGAGCTAAAATTAGCATGTTTAAAGTGATTTTCATGCTTCCAGGGGCCCAAAACACAAGATTTATGGAATGGTTAAAAGTGCATGAAAATGGCCAATTTACTCACTCTGAGTTCTCAAAAAGGGTTTCTTCACCCCGGGAAGTTAATTAAATACCATTTGGAGGCATTTAATGTTCGAGCAAAAACTGCTGATTTTCGACAAAAGAGATAACACCCCCCCATTACGTCATGCTTCAGAAATGTGGAAAATGGTCCGTTTTCAAATGTTTTATTTTTGAACGTCAGTTCACATTTGTAGGTGGATCATCAGTGTTAGAGCTAAAATTAGCATGTTTAAAGTGATTTTCATGCTTCCAGGGGCTCGGGAAGTTAATTAAATACCATTTGGAGGCATTTAATGTTCGAGCAAAAACGGCTGATTTTCGACAAAAGAGATAACACCCCCCCATTACGTCATGCTTCAGAAATGTGGAAAATGGTCCGTTTTCAAATGTTTTATTTTTGAACGTCAGTTCACATTTGTAGGTGGATCATCAGTGTTAGAGCTAAAATTAGCATGTTTAAAGTGATTTTCATGCTTCCAGGGGCCCAAAACACAAGATTTATGGAATGGTTAAAAGTGCATGAAAATGGCCAATTTACTCACTCTGAGTTCTCAAAAAGGGTTTCTTCACCCCGGGAAGTTAATTAAATACCATTTGGAGGCATTTAATGTTCGAGCAAAAACGGCTGATTTTCGACAAAAGAGATAACACCCCCCCATTACGTCATGCTTCAGAAATGTGGAAAATGGTCCGTTTTCAAATGTTTTATTTTTGAACGTCAGTTCACATTTGTAGGTGGATCATCAGTGTTAGAGCTAAAATTAGCATGTTTAAAGTGATTTTCATGCTTCCAGGGGCTCGGGAAGTTAATTAAATACCATTTGGAGGCATTTAATGTTCGAGCAAAAACGGCTGATTTTCGACAAAAGAGATAACACCCCCCCATTACGTCATGCTTCAGAAATGTGGAAAATGGTCCGTTTTCAAATGTTGTATTTTTGAACGTCAGTTCACATTTGTAGGTGGATCATCAGTGTTAGAGCTAAAATTAGCATGTTTAAAGTGATTTTCATGCTTCCAGGGGCCCAAAACACAAGATTTATGGAATGGTTAAAAGTGCATGAAAATGGCCAATTTACTCACTCTGAGTTCTCAAAAAGGGTTTCTTCACCCCGGGAAGTTAATTAAATACCATTTGGAGGCATTTAATGTTCGAGCAAAAACGGCTGATTTACGACAAAAGAGATAACACCCCCCCATTACGTCATGCTTCAGAAATGTGGAAAATGGTCCGTTTTCAAATGTTTTATTTTTGAACGTCAGTTCACATTTGTAGGTGGATCATCAGTGTTAGAGCTAAAATTAGCATGTTTAAAGTGATTTTCATGCTTCCAGGGGCTCGGGAAGTTAATTAAATACCATTTGGAGGCATTTAATGTTCGAGCAAAAACGGCTGATTTTCGACAAAAGAGATAACACCCCCCCATTACGTCATGCTTCAGAAATGTGGAAAATGGTCCGTTTTCAAATGTTTTATTTTTGAACGTCAGTTCACATTTGTAGGTGGATCATCAGTGTTAGAGCTAAAATTAGCATGTTTAAAGTGATTTTCATGCTTCCAGGGGCTCGGGAAGTTAATTAAATACCATTTGGAGGCATTTAATGTTCGAGCAAAAACGGCTGATTTTCGACAAAAGAGATAACACCCCCCCATTACGTCATGCTTCAGAAATGTGGAAAATGGTCCGTTTTCAAATGTTTTATTTTTGAACGTCAGTTCACATTTGTAGGTGGATCATCAGTGTTAGAGCTAAAATTAGCATGTTTAAAGTGATTTTCATGCTTCCAGGGGCCCAAAACACAAGATTTATGGAATGGTTAAAAGTGCATGAAAATGGCCAATTTACTCACTCTGAGTTCTCAAAAAGGGTTTCTTCACCCCGGGAAGTTAATTAAATACCATTTGGAGGCATTTAATGTTCGAGCAAAAACGGCTGATTTACGACAAAAGAGATAACACCCCCCCATTACGTCATGCTTCAGAAATGTGGAAAATGGTCCGTTTTCAAATGTTTTATTTTTGAACGTCAGTTCACATTTGTAGGTGGATCATCAGTGTTAGAGCTAAAATTAGCATGTTTAAAGTTATTTTCATGCTTCCAGGGGCTCGGGAAGTTAATTAAATACCATTTGGAGGCATTTAATGTTCGAGCAAAAACGGCTGATTTTCGACAAAAGAGATAACACCCCCCCATTACGTCATGCTTCAGAAATGTGGAAAATGGTCCGTTTTCAAATGTTTTATTTTTGAACGTCAGTTCACATTTGTAGGTGGATCATCAGTGTTAGAGCTAAAATTAGCATGTTTAAAGTGATTTTCATGCTTCCAGGGGCTCGGGAAGTTAATTAAATACCATTTGGAGGCATTTAATGTTCGAGCAAAAACGGCTGATTTTCGACAAAAGAGATAACACCCCCCCATTACGTCATGCTTCAGAAATGTGGAAAAGGGTCCGTTTTCAAATGTTTTATTTTTGAACGTCAGTTCACATTTGTAGGTGGATCATCAGTGTTAGAGCTAAAATTAGCATGTTTAAAGTGATTTTCATGCTTCCAGGGGCCCAAAACACAAGATTTATGGAATGGTTAAAAGTGCATGAAAATGGCCAATTTACTCACTCTGAGTTCTCAAAAAGGGTTTCTTCACCCCGGGAAGTTAATTAAATACCATTTGGAGGCATTTAATGTTCGAGCAAAAACGGCTGATTTTCGACAAAAGAGATAACACCCCCCATTACGTCATGCTTCAGAAATGTGGAAAAATGGTCCGTTTTCAAATGTTTTATTTTTGAACGTCAGTTCACATTTGTAGGTGGATCATCAGTGTTAGAGCTAAAATTAGCATGTTTAAAGTGATTTTCATGCTTCCAGGGGCTCGGGAAGTTAATTAAATACCATTTGGAGGCATTTAATGTTCGAGCAAAAACGGCTGATTTTCGACAAAAGAGATAACACCCCCCCATTACGTCATGCTTCAGAAATGTGGAAAATGGTCCGTTTTCAAATGTTTTATTTTTGAACGTCAGTTCACATTTGTAGGTGGATCATCAGTGTTAGAGCTAAAATTAGCATGTTTAAAGTGATTTTCATGCTTCCAGGGGCCCAAAACACAAGATTTATGGAATGGTTAAAAGTGCATGAAAATGGCCAATTTACTCACTCTGAGTTCTCAAAAAGGGTTTCTTCACCCCGGGAAGTTAATTAAATACCATTTGGAGGCATTTAATGTTCGAGCAAAAACGGCTGATTTACGACAAAAGAGATAACACCCCCCCATTACGTCATGCTTCAGAAATGTGGAAAATGGTCCGTTTTCAAATGTTTTATTTTTGAACGTCAGTTCACATTTGTAGGTGGATCATCAGTGTTAGAGCTAAAATTAGCATGTTTAAAGTGATTTTCATGCTTCCAGGGGCTCGGGAAGTTAATTAAATACCATTTGGAGGCATTTAATGTTCGAGCAAAAACGGCTGATTTTCGACAAAAGAGATAACACCCCCCCATTACGTCATGCTTCAGAAATGTGGAAAATGGTCCGTTTTCAAATGTTTTATTTTTGAACGTCAGTTCACATTTGTAGGTGGATCATCAGTGTTAGAGCTAAAATTAGCATGTTTAAAGTGATTTTCATGCTTCCAGGGGCTCGGGAAGTTAATTAAATACCATTTGGAGGCATTTAATGTTCGAGCAAAAACGGCTGATTTTCGACAAAAGAGATAACACCCCCCCATTACGTCATGCTTCAGAAATGTGGAAAAGGGTCCGTTTTCAAATGTTTTATTTTTGAACGTCAGTTCACATTTGTAGGTGGATCATCAGTGTTAGAGCTAAAATTAGCATGTTTAAAGTGATTTTCATGCTTCCAGGGGCCCAAAACACAAGATTTATGGAATGGTTAAAAGTGCATGAAAATGGCCAATTTACTCACTCTGAGTTCTCAAAAAGGGTTTCTTCACCCCGGGAAGTTAATTAAATACCATTTGGAGGCATTTAATGTTCGAGCAAAAACGGCTGATTTTCGACAAAAGAGAT
Organism: Lissotriton vulgaris; assembly: GCF_964263255.1. Classification (NCBI taxonomy): domain Eukaryota; kingdom Metazoa; phylum Chordata; class Amphibia; order Caudata; family Salamandridae; genus Lissotriton; species Lissotriton vulgaris. Next base: position 20,475 of record NW_028253398.1, read on the forward strand.
AACACCCCCCATTACGTCATGCTTCAGAAATGTGGAAAAATGGTCCGTTTTCAAATGTTTTATTTTTGAACGTCAGTTCACATTTGTAGGTGGATCATCAGTGTTAGAGCTAAAATTAGCATGTTTAAAGTGATTTTCATGCTTCCAGGGGCTCGGGAAGTTAATTAAATACCATTTGGAGGCATTTAATGTTCGAGCAAAAACGGCTGATTTTCGACAAAAGAGATAACACCCCCCCATTACGTCATGCTTCAGAAATGTGGAAAATGGTCCGTTTTCAAATGTTTTATTTTTGAACGTCAGTTCACATTTGTAGGTGGATCATCAGTGTTAGAGCTAAAATTAGCATGTTTAAAGTGATTTTCATGCTTCCAGGGGCTCGGGAAGTTAATTAAATACCATTTGGAGGCATTTAATGTTCGAGCAAAAACGGCTGATTTTCGACAAAAGAGATAACACCCCCCCATTACGTCATGCTTCAGAAATGTGGAAAATGGTCCGTTTTCAAATGTTTTATTTTTGAACGTCAGTTCACATTTGTAGGTGGATCATCAGTGTTAGAGCTAAAATTAGCATGTTTAAAGTGATTTTCATGCTTCCAGGGGCTCGGGAAGTTAATTAAATACCATTTGGAGGCATTTAATGTTCGAGCAAAAACGGCTGATTTTCGACAAAAGAGATAACACCCCCCCATTACGTCATGCTTCAGAAATGTGGAAAATGGTCCGTTTTCAAATGTTTTATTTTTGAACGTCAGTTCACATTTGTAGGTGGATCATCAGTGTTAGAGCTAAAATTAGCATGTTTAAAGTGATTTTCATGCTTCCAGGGGCTCGGGAAGTTAATTAAATACCATTTGGAGGCATTTAATGTTCGAGCAAAAACGGCTGATTTTCGACAAAAGAGATAACACCCCCCCATTACGTCATGCTTCAGAAATGTGGAAAATGGTCCGTTTTCAAATGTTTTATTTTTGAACGTCAGTTCACATTTGTAGGTGGATCATCAGTGTTAGAGCTAACATTTGCATGTTTAAAGTGATTTTCATGCTTCCAGGGGCCCAAAACACAAGATTTATGGAATGGTTAAAAGTGCATGAAAATGGCCAATTTACTCACTCTGAGTTCTCAAAAAGGGTTTCTAAACCCCGGGAAGTTAATTAAATACCATTTGGAGGCATTTAATGTTCGAGCAAAAACGGCTGATTTTCGACAAAAGAGATAACACCCCCCCATTACGTCATGCTTCAGAAATGTGGAAAATGGTCCGTTTTCAAATGTTTTATTTTTGAACGTCAGTTCACATTTGTAGGTGGATCATCAGTGATAGAGCTAAAATTAGCATGTTTAAAGTGATTTTCATGCTTCCAGGGGCCCGGGAAGTTAATTAAATACCATTTGGAGGCATTTAATGTTCGAGCAAAAACGGCTGATTTTCGACAAAAGAGATAACACCCCCCCATTACGTCATGCTTCAGAAATGTGGAAAATGGTCCGTTTTCAAATGTTTTATTTTTGAACGTCAGTTCACATTTGTAGGTGGATCATCAGTGTTAGAGCTAAAATTAGCATGTTTAAAGTGATTTTCATGCTTCCAGGGGCCCAAAACACAAGATTTATGGAATGGTTAAAAGTGCATGAAAATGGCCAATTTACTCACTCTGAGTTCTCAAAAAGGGTTTCTTCACCCCGGGAAGTTAATTAAATACCATTTGGAGGCATTTAATGTTCGAGCAAAAACGGCTGATTTTCGACAAAAGAGATAACACCCCCCCATTACGTCATGCTTCAGAAATGTGGAAAATGGTCCGTTTTCAAATGTTTTATTTTTGAACGTCAGTTCACATTTGTAGGTGGATCATCAGTGTTAGAGCTAAAATTAGCATGTTTAAAGTGATTTTCATGCTTCCAGGGGCCCAAAACACAAGATTTATGGAATGGTTAAAAGTGCATGAAAATGGCCAATTTACTCACTCTGAGTTCTCAAAAAGGGTTTCTTCACCCCGGGAAGTTAATTAAATACCATTTGGAGGCATTTAATGTTCGAGCAAAAACGGCTGATTTTCGACAAAAGAGATAACACCCCCCCATTACGTCATGCTTCAGAAATGTGGAAAATGGTCCGTTTTCAAATGTTTTATTTTTGAACGTCAGTTCACATTTGTAGGTGGATCATCAGTGTTAGAGCTAAAATTAGCATGTTTAAAGTGATTTTCATGCTTCCAGGGGCCCAAAACACAAGATTTATGGAATGATTAAAAGTGCATGAAAATGGCCAATTTACTCACTCTGAGTTCTCAAAAAGGGTTTTTTCACCCCGGGAAGTTAATTAAATACCATTTGGAGGCATTTAATGTTCGAGCAAAAACGGCTGATTTTCGACAAAAGAGATAACACCCCCCCATTACGTCATGCTTCAGAAATGTGGAAAATGGTCCGTTTTCAAATGTTTTATTTTTGAACGTCAGTTCACATTTGTAGGTGGATCATCAGTGTTAGAGCTAAAATTAGCATGTTTAAAGTGATTTTCATGCTTCCAGGGGCCCAAAACACAAGATTTATGGAATGGTTAAAAGTGCATGAAAATGGCCAATTTACTCACTCTGAGTTCTCAAAAAGGGTTTCTTCACCCCGGGAAGTTAATTAAATACCATTTGGAGGCATTTAATGTTCGAGCAAAAACGGCTGATTTTCGACAAAAGAGATAACACCCCCCCATTACGTCATGCTTCAGAAATGTGGAAAATGGTCCGCTTTCAAATGTTTTATTTTTGAACGTCAGTTCACATTTGTAGGTGGATCATCAGTGTTAGAGCTAAAATTAGCATGTTTAAAGTGATTTCATGCTTCCAGGGGCTCGGGAAGTTAATTAAATACCATTTGGAGGCATTTAATGTTCGAGCAAAAACGGCTGATTTTCGACAAAAGAGATAACACCCCCCCATTACGTCATGCTTCAGAAATGTGGAAAATGGTCCGTTTTCAAATGTTTTATTTTTGAACGTCAGTTCACATTTGTAGGTGGATCATCAGTGTTAGAGCTAAAATTAGCATGTTTAAAGTGATTTTCATGCTTCCAGGGGCTCGGGAAGTTAATTAAATACCATTTGGAGGCATTTAATGTTCGAGCAAAAACGGCTGATTTTCGACAAAAGAGATAACACCCCCCCCATTACGTCATGCTTCAGAAATGTGGAAAATGGTCCGTTTTCAAATGTTTTATTTTTGAACGTCAGTTCACATTTGTAGGTGGATCATCAGTGTTAGAGCTAAAATTAGCATGTTTAAAGTGATTTTCATGCTTCCAGGGGCTCGGGAAGTTAATTAAATACCATTTGGAGGCATTTAATGTTCGAGCAAAAACGGCTGATTTTCGACAAAAGAGATAACACCCCCCCATTACGTCATGCTTCAGAAATGTGGAAAATGGTCCGTTTTCAAATGTTTTATTTTTGAACGTCAGTTCACATTTGTAGGTGGATCATCAGTGTTAGAGCTAAAATTAGCATGTTTAAAGTGATTTTCATGCTTCCAGGGGCCCAAAACACAAGATTTATGGAATGGTTAAAAGTGCATGAAAATGGCCAATTTACTCACTCTGAGTTCTCAAAAAGGGTTTCTTCACCCCGGGAAGTTAATTAAATACCATTTGGAGGCATTTAATGTTCGAGCAAAAACGGCTGATTTTCGACAAAAGAGATAACACCCCCCCCATTACGTCATGCTTCAGAAATGTGGAAAATGGTCCGTTTTCAAATGTTTTATTTTTGAACGTCAGTTCACATTTGTAGGTGGATCATCAGTGTTAGAGCTAAAATTAGCATGTTTAAAGTGATTTTCATGCTTCCAGGGGCTCGGGAAGTTAATTAAATACCATTTGGAGGCATTTAATGTTCGAGCAAAAACGGCTGATTTTCGACAAAAGAGATAACACCCCCCCATTACGTCATGCTTCAGAAATGTGGAAAATGGTCCGTTTTCAAATGTTTTATTTTTGAACGTCAGTTCACATTTGTAGGTGGATCATCAGTGTTAGAGCTAAAATTAGCATGTTTAAAGTGATTTTCATGCTTCCAGGGGCCCAAAACACAAGATTTATGGAATGGTTAAAAGTGCATGAAAATGGCCAATTTACTCACTCTGAGTTCTCAAAAAGGGTTTCTTCACCCCGGGAAGTTAATTAAATACCATTTGGAGGCATTTAATGTTCGAGCAAAAACGGCTGATTTTCGACAAAAGAGATAACACCCCCCCATTACGTCATGCTTCAGAAATGTGGAAAATGGTCCGCTTTCAAATGTTTTATTTTTGAACGTCAGTTCACATTTGTAGGTGGATCATCAGTGTTAGAGCTAAAATTAGCATGTTTAAAGTGATTTCATGCTTCCAGGGGCTCGGGAAGTTAATTAAATACCATTTGGAGGCATTTAATGTTCGAGCAAAAACGGCTGATTTTCGACAAAAGAGATAACACCCCCCCATTACGTCATGCTTCAGAAATGTGGAAAATGGTCCGTTTTCAAATGTTTTATTTTTGAACGTCAGTTCACATTTGTAGGTGGATCATCAGTGTTAGAGCTAAAATTAGCATGTTTAAAGTGATTTTCATGCTTCCAGGGGCTCGGGAAGTTAATTAAATACCATTTGGAGGCATTTAATGTTCGAGCAAAAACGGCTGATTTTCGACAAAAGAGATAACACCCCCCCCATTACGTCATGCTTCAGAAATGTGGAAAATGGTCCGTTTTCAAATGTTTTATTTTTGAACGTCAGTTCACATTTGTAGGTGGATCATCAGTGTTAGAGCTAAAATTAGCATGTTTAAAGTGATTTTCATGCTTCCAGGGGCTCGGGAAGTTAATTAAATACCATTTGGAGGCATTTAATGTTCGAGCAAAAACGGCTGATTTTCGACAAAAGAGATAACACCCCCCCATTACGTCATGCTTCAGAAATGTGGAAAATGGTCCGTTTTCAAATGTTTTATTTTTGAACGTCAGTTCACATTTGTAGGTGGATCATCAGTGTTAGAGCTAAAATTAGCATGTTTAAAGTGATTTTCATGCTTCCAGGGGCCCAAAACACAAGATTTATGGAATGGTTAAAAGTGCATGAAAATGGCCAATTTACTCACTCTGAGTTCTCAAAAAGGGTTTCTTCACCCCGGGAAGTTAATTAAATACCATTTGGAGGCATTTAATGTTCGAGCAAAAACGGCTGATTTTCGACAAAAGAGATAACACCCCCCCCATTACGTCATGCTTCAGAAATGTGGAAAATGGTCCGTTTTCAAATGTTTTATTTTTGAACGTCAGTTCACATTTGTAGGTGGATCATCAGTGTTAGAGCTAAAATTAGCATGTTTAAAGTGATTTTCATGCTTCCAGGGGCTCGGGAAGTTAATTAAATACCATTTGGAGGCATTTAATGTTCGAGCAAAAACGGCTGATTTTCGACAAAAGAGATAACACCCCCCCATTACGTCATGCTTCAGAAATGTGGAAAATGGTCCGTTTTCAAATGTTTTATTTTTGAACGTCAGTTCACATTTGTAGGTGGATCATCAGTGTTAGAGCTAAAATTAGCATGTTTAAAGTGATTTTCATGCTTCCAGGGGCCCAAAACACAAGATTTATGGAATGGTTAAAAGTGCATGAAAATGGCCAATTTACTCACTCTGAGTTCTCAAAAAGGGTTTCTTCACCCCGGGAAGTTAATTAAATACTATTTGGAGGCATTTAATGTTCGAGCAAAAACGGCTGATTTTCGACAAAAGAGATAACACCCCCCCATTACGTCATGCTTCAGAAATGTGGAAAATGGTCCGTTTTCAAATGTTTTATTTTTGAACGTCAGTTCACATTTGTAGGTGGATCATCAGTGTTAGAGCTAAAATTAGCATGTTTAAAGTGATTTTCATGCTTCCAGGGGCTCGGGAAGTTAATTAAATACCATTTGGAGGCATTTAATGTTCGAGCAAAAACGGCTGATTTTTGACAAAAGAGATAACACCCCCCCATTACGTCATGCTTCAGAAATGTGGAAAATGGTCCGTTTTCAAATGTTTTATTTTTGAACGTCAGTTCACATTTGTAGGTGGATCATCAGTGTTAGAGCCAAAATTAGCATGTTTAAAGTGATTTTCATGCTTCCAGGGGCTCGGGAAGTTAATTAAATACCATTTGGAGGCATTTAATGTTCGAGCAAAAACGGCTGATTTTCGACAAAAGAGATAACACCCCCCCATTACGTCATGCTTCAGAAATGTGGAAAATGGTCCGTTTTCAAATGTTTTATTTTTGAACGTCAGTTCACATTTGTAGGTGGATCATCAGTGTTAGAGCTAAAATTAGCATGTTTAAAGTGATTTTCATGCTTCCAGGGGCCCAAAACACAAGATTTATGGAATGGTTAAAAGTGCATGAAAATGGCCAATTTACTCACTCTGAGTTCTCAAAAAGGGTTTCTTCACCCCGGGAAGTTAATTAAATACCATTTGGAGGCATTTAATGTTCGAGCAAAAACGGCTGATTTTCGACAAAAGAGATAACACCCCCCCCATTACGTCATGCTTCAGAAATGTGGAAAATGGTCCGTTTTCAAATGTTTTATTTTTGAACGTCAGTTCACATTTGTAGGTGGATCATCAGTGTTAGAGCTAAAATTAGCATGTTTAAAGTGATTTTCATGCTTCCAGGGGCTCGGGAAGTTAATTAAATACCATTTGGAGGCATTTAATGTTCGAGCAAAAACGGCTGATTTTCGACAAAAGAGATAACACCCCCCCATTACGTCATGCTTCAGAAATGTGGAAAATGGTCCGTTTTCAAATGTTTTATTTTTGAACGTCAGTTCACATTTGTAGGTGGATCATCAGTGTTAGAGCTAAAATTAGCATGTTTAAAGTGATTTTCATGCTTCCAGGGGCCCAAAACACAAGATTTATGGAATGGTTAAAAGTGCATGAAAATGGCCAATTTACTCACTCTGAGTTCTCAAAAAGGGTTTCTTCACCCCGGGAAGTTAATTAAATACCATTTGGAGGCATTTAATGTTCGAGCAAAAACGGCTGATTTTCGACAAAAGAGATAACACCCCCCCATTACGTCATGCTTCAGAAATGTGGAAAATGGTCCGTTTTCAAATGTTTTATTTTTGAACGTCAGTTCACATTTGTAGGTGGATCATCAGTGTTAGAGCTAAAATTAGCATGTTTAAAGTGATTTTCATGCTTCCAGGGGCTCGGGAAGTTAATTAAATACCATTTGGAGGCATTTAATGTTCGAGCAAAAACGGCTGATTTTCGACAAAAGAGATAACACCCCCCCATTACGTCATGCTTCAGAAATGTGGAAAATGGTCCATTTTCAAATGTTTTATTTTTGAACGTCAGTTCACATTTGTAGGTGGATCATCAGTGTTAGAGCTAAAATTAGCATGTTTAAAGTGATTTTCATGCTTCCAGGGGCTCGGGAAGTTAATTAAATACCATTTGGAGGCATTTAATGTTCGAGCAAAAACGGCTGATTTTCGACAAAAGAGATAACACCCCCCCATTACGTCATGCTTCAGAAATGTGGAAAATGGTCCGTTTTCAAATGTTTTATTTTTGAACGTCAGTTCACATTTGTAGGTGGATCATCAGTGTTAGAGCTAAAATTAGCATGTTTAAAGTGATTTTCATGCTTCCAGGGGCTCGGGAAGTTAATTAAATACCATTTGGAGGCATTTAATGTTCGAGCAAAAACGGCAGATTTTCGACAAAAGAGATAACACCCCCTCATTACGTCATGCTTCAGAAATGTGGAAAATGGTCCGTTTTCAAATGTTTTATTTTTGAACGTCAGTTCACATTTGTAGGTGGATCATCAGTGTTAGAGCTAAAATTAGCATGTTTAAAGTGATTTTCATGCTTCCAGGGGCTCGGGAAGTTAATTAAATACCATTTGGAGGCATTTAATGTTCGAGCAAAAACGGCTGATTTTCGACAAAAGAGATAACACCCCCCCATTACGTCATGCTTCAGAAATGTGGAAAATGGTCCGTTTTCAAATGTTTTATTTTTGAACGTCAGTTCACATTTGTAGGTGGATCATCAGTGTTAGAGCTAAAATTAGCATGTTTAAAGTGATTTTCATGCTTCCAGGGGCTCGGGAAGTTAATTAAATACCATTTGGAGGCATTTAATGTTCGAGCAAAAACGGCTGATTTTCGACAAAAGAGATAACACCCCCCCATTACGTCATGCTTCAGAAATGTGGAAAATGGTCCGTTTTCAAATGTTTTATTTTTGAACGTCAGTTCACATTTGTAGGTGGATCATCAGTGTTAGAGCTAAAATTAGCATGTTTAAAGTGATTTTCATGCTTCCAGGGGCTCGGGAAGTTAATTAAATACCATTTGGAGGCATTTAATGTTCGAGCAAAAACGGCTGATTTTCGACAAAAGAGATAACACCCCCCCATTACGTCATGCTTCAGAAATGTGGAAAATGGTCCGTTTTCAAATGTTTTATTTTTGAACGTCAGTTCACATTTGTAGGTGGATCATCAGTGTTAGAGCTAAAATTAGCATGTTTAAAGTGATTTTCATGCTTCCAGGGGCTCGGGAAGTTAATTAAATACCATTTGGAGGCATTTAATGTTCGAGCAAAAACGGCTGATTTTCGACAAAAGAGATAACACCCCCCCATTACGTCATGCTTCAGAAATGTGGAAAATGGTCCGTTTTCAAATGTTTTATTTTTGAACGTCAGTTCACATTTGTAGGTGGATCATCAGTGTTAGAGCTAAAATTAGCATGTTTAAAGTGATTTTCATGCTTCCAGGGGCCCAAAACACAAGATTTATGGAATGGTTAAAAGTGCATGAAAATGGCCAATTTACTCACTCTGAGTTCTCAAAAAGGGTTTCTTCACCCCGGGAAGTTAATTAAATACCATTTGGAGGCATTTAATGTTCGAGCAAAAACGGCTGATTTTCGACAAAAGAGATAACACCCCCCCATTACGTCATGCTTCAGAAATGTGGAAAATGGTCCGTTTTCAAATGTTTTATTTTTGAACGTCAGTTCACATTTGTAGGTGGATCATCAGTGTTAGAGCTAAAATTAGCATGTTTAAAGTGATTTTCATGCTTCCAGGGGCTCGGGAAGTTAATTAAATACCATTTGGAGGCATTTAATGTTCGAGCAAAAACGGCTGATTTTCGACAAAAGAGATAACACCCCCCCATTACGTCATGCTTCAGAAATGTGGAAAATGGTCCGTTTTCAAATGTTTTATTTTTGAACGTCAGTTCACATTTGTAGGTGGATCATCAGTGTTAGAGCTAAAATTAGCATGTTTAAAGCGATTTTCATGCTTCCAGGGGCTCGGGCAGTTAATTAAATACCATTTGGAGGCATTTAATGTTCGAGCAAAAACGGCTGATTTTCGACAAAAGAGATAACACCCCCCATTACGTCATGCTTCAGAAATGTGGAAAATGGTCCGTTTTCAAATGTTTTATTTTTGAACGTCAGTTCACATTTGTAGGTGGATCATCAGTGTTAGAGCTAAAATTAGCATGTTTAAAGTGATTTTCATGCTTCCAGGGGCCCAAAACACAAGATTTATGGAATGGTTAAAAGTGCATGAAAATGGCCAATTTACTCACTCTGAGTTCTCAAAAAGGGTTTCTTCACCCCGGGAAGTTAATTAAATACCATTTGGAGGCATTTAATGTTCGAGCAAAAACGGCTGATTTTCGACAAAAGAGATGACACCCCCCCATTACGTCATGCTTCAGAAATGTGGAAAATGGTCCGTTTTCAAATGTTTTATTTTTGAACGTCAGTTCACATTTGTAGGTGGATCATCAGTGTTAGAGCTAAAATTAGCATGTTTAAAGTGATTTTCATGCTTCCAGGGGCTCGGGAAGTTAATTAAATACCATTTGGAGGCATTTAATGTTCGAGCAAAAACGGCTGATTTTCGACAAAAGAGATAACACCCCCCATTACGTCATGCTTCAGAAATGTGGAAAATGGTCCGTTTTCAAATGTTTTATTTTTGAACGTCAGTTCACATTTGTAGGTGGATCATCAGTGTTAGAGCTAAAATTAGCATGTTTAAAGTGATTTTCATGCTTCCAGGGGCTCGGGAAGTTAATTAAATACCATTTGGAGGCATTTAATGTTCGAGCAAAAACGGCTGATTTTCGACAAAAGAGATAACACCCCCCCATTACGTCATGCTTCAGAAATGTGGAAAATGGTCCGTTTTCAAATGTTTTATTTTTGAACGTCAGTTCACATTTGTAGGTGGATCATCAGTGTTAGAGCTAAAATTAGCATGTTTAAAGTGATTTTCATGCTTCCAGGGGCTCGGGAAGTTAATTAAATACCATTTGGAGGCATTTAATGTTCGAGCAAAAACGGCTGATTTTCGACAAAAGAGATAACACCCCCCCATTACGTCATGCTTCAGAAATGTGGAAAATGGTCCGTTTTCAAATGTTTTATTTTTGAACGTCAGTTCACATTTGTAGGTGGATCATCAGTGTTAGAGCTAAAATTAGCATGTTTAAAGTGATTTTCATGCTTCCAGGGGCCCAAAACACAAGATTTATGGAATGGTTAAAAGTGCATGAAAATGGCCAATTTACTCACTCTGAGTTCTCAAAAAGGGTTTCTTCACCCCGGGAAGTTAATTAAATACCATTTGGAGGCATTTAATGTTCGAGCAAAAACGGCTGATTTTCGACAAAAGAGATAACACCCCCCCCATTACGTCATGCTTCAGAAATGTGGAAAATGGTCCGTTTTCAAATGTTTTATTTTTGAACGTCAGTTCACATTTGTAGGTGGATCATCAGTGTTAGAGCTAAAATTAGCATGTTTAAAGTGATTTTCATGCTTCCAGGGGCTCGGGAAGTTAATTAAATACCATTTGGAGGCATTTAATGTTCGAGCAAAAACGGCTGATTTTCGACAAAAGAGATAACACCCCCCCATTACGTCATGCTTCAGAAATGTGGAAAATGGTCCGTTTTCAAATGTTTTATTTTTGAACGTCAGTTCACATTTGTAGGTGGATCATCAGTGTTAGAGCTAAAATTAGCATGTTTAAAGTGATTTTCATGCTTCCAGGGGCTCGGGAAGTTAATTAAATACCATTTGGAGGCATTTAATGTTCGAGCAAAAACGGCTGATTTTCGACAAAAGAGATAACACCCCCCCATAACGTCATGCTTCAGAAATGTGGAAAATGGTCCGTTTTCAAATGTTTTATTTTTGAACGTCAGTTCACATTTGTAGGTGGATCATCAGTGTTAGAGCTAAAATTAGCATGTTTAAAGTGATTTTCATGCTTCCAGGGGCTCGGGAAGTTAATTAAATACCATTTGGAGGCATTTAATGTTCGAGCAAAAACGGCTGATTTTCGACAAAAGAGATAACACCCCCCCATTACGTCATGCTTCAGAAATGTGGAAAATGGTCCGTTTTCAAATGTTTTATTTTTGAACGTCAGTTCACATTTGTAGGTGGATCATCAGTGTTAGAGCTAAAATTAGCATGTTTAAAGTGATTTTCATGCTTCCAGGGGCTCGGGAAGTTAATTAAATACCATTTGGAGGCATTTAATGTTCGAGCAAAAACGGCTGATTTTCGACAAAAGAGATAACACCCCCCCATTACGTCATGCTTCAGAAATGTGGAAAATGGTCCGTTTTCAAATGTTTTATTTTTGAACGTCAGTTCACATTTGTAGGTGGATCATCAGTGTTAGAGCTAAAATTAGCATGTTTAAAGTGATTTTCATGCTTCCAGGGGCTCGGGAAGTTAATTAAATACCATTTGGAGGCATTTAATGTTCGAGCAAAAACGGCTGATTTTCGACAAAAGAGATAACACCCCCCCATTACGTCATGCTTCAGAAATGTGGAAAATGGTCCGTTTTCAAATGTTTTATTTTTGAACGTCAGTTCACATTTGTAGGTGGATCATCAGTGTTAGAGCTAAAATGAGCATGTTTAAAGTGATTTTCATGCTTCCAGGGGCCCAAAACACAAGATTTATGGAATGGTTAAAAGTGCATGAAAATGGCCAATTTACTCACTCTGAGTTCTCAAAAAGGGTTTCTTCACCCCGGGAAGTTAATTAAATACCATTTGGAGGCATTTAATGTTCGAGCAAAAACGGCTGATTTTCGACAAAAGAGATAACACCCCCCCATTACGTCATGCTTCAGAAATGTGGAAAATGGTCCGTTTTCAAATGTTTTATTTTTGAACGTCAGTTCACATTTGTAGGTGGATCATCAGTGTTAGAGCTAAAATTAGCATGTTTAAAGTGATTTTCATGCTTCCAGGGGCCCAAAACACAAGATTCATGGAATGGTTAAAAGTGCATGAAAATGGCCAATTTACTCACTCTGAGTTCTCAAAAAGGGTTTCTTCACCCCGGGAAGTTAATTAAATACCATTTGGAGGCATTTAATGTTCGAGCAAAAACGGCTGATTTTCGACAAAAGAGATAACACCCCCCCATTACGTCATGCTTCAGAAATGTGGAAAATGGTCCGTTTTCAAATGTTTTATTTTTGAACGTCAGTTCACATTTGTAGGTGGATCATCAGTGTTAGAGCTAAAATTAGCATGTTTAAAGTGATTTTCATGCTTCCAGGGGCTCGGGAAGTTAATTAAATACCATTTGGAGGCATTTAATGTTCGAGCAAAAACGGCTGATTTTCGACAAAAGAGATAACACCCCCCCATTACGTCATGCTTCAGAAATGTGGAAAATGGTCCGTTTTCAAATGTTTTATTTTTGAACGTCAGTTCACATTTGTAGGTGGATCATCAGTGTTAGAGCTAAAATTAGCATGTTTAAAGTGATTTTCATGCTTCCAGGGGCTCGGGAAGTTAATTAAATACCATTTGGAGGCATTTAATGTTCGAGCAAAAACGGCTGATTTTCGACAAAAGAGATAACACCCCCCCATTACGTCATGCTTCAGAAATGTGGAAAATGGTCCGTTTTCAAATGTTTTATTTTTGAACGTCAGTTCACATTTGTAGGTGGATCATCAGTGTTAGAGCTAAAATTAGCATGTTTAAAGTGATTTTCATGCTTCCAGGGGCTCGGGAAGTTAATTAAATACCATTTGGAGGCATTTAATGTTCGAGCAAAAACGGCTGATTTTCGACAAAAGAGATAACACCCCCCCATTACGTCATGCTTCAGAAATGTGGAAAATGGTCCGTTTTCAAATGTTTTATTTTTGAACGTCAGTTCACATTTGTAGGTGGATCATCAGTGTTAGAGCTAAAATTAGCATGTTTAAAGTGATTTTCATGCTTCCAGGGGCTCGGGAAGTTAATTAAATACCATTTGGAGGCATTTAATGTTCGAGCAAAAACGGCTGATTTTCGACAAAAGAGATAACACCCCCCATTACGTCATGCTTCAGAAATGTGGAAAATGGTCCGTTTTCAAATGTTTTATTTTTGAACGTCAGTTCACATTTGTAGGTGGATCATCAGTGTTAGAGCTAAAATTAGCATGTTTAAAGTGATTTTCATGCTTCCAGGGGCTCGGGAAGTTAATTAAATACCATTTGGAGGCATTTAATGTTCGAGCAAAAACGGCTGATTTTCGACAAAAGAGATAACACCCCCCCATTACGTCATGCTTCAGAAATGTGGAAAATGGTCCGTTTTCAAATGTTTTATTTTTGAACGTCAGTTCACATTTGTAGGTGGATCATCAGTGTTAGAGCTAAAATTAGCATGTTTAAAGTGATTTTCATGCTTCCAGGGGCTCGGGAAGTTAATTAAATACCATTTGGAGGCATTTAATGTTCGAGCAAAAACGGCTGATTTTCGACAAAAGAGATAACACCCCCCCATTACGTCATGCTTCAGAAATGTGGAAAATGGTCCGTTTTCAAATGTTTTATTTTTGAACGTCAGTTCACATTTGTAGGTGGATCATCAGTGTTAGAGCTAAATTAGCATGTTTAAAGTGATTTTCATGCTTCCAGGGGCTCGGGAAGTTAATTAAATACCATTTGGAGGCATTTAATGTTCGAGCAAAAACGGCTGATTTTCGACAAAAGAGATAACACCCCCCCATTACGTCATGCTTCAGAAATGTGGAAAATGGTCCGTTTTCAAATGTTTTATTTTTGAACGTCAGTTCACATTTGTAGGTGGATCATCAGTGTTAGAGCTAAAATTAGCATGTTTAAAGTGATTTTCATGCTTCCAGGGGCTCGGGAAGTTAATTAAATACCATTTGGAGGCATTTAATGTTCGAGCAAAAACGGCTGATTTTCGACAAAAGAGATAACACCCCCCCCCATTACGTCATGCTTCAGAAATGTGGAAAATGGTCCGTTTTCAAATGTTTTATTTTTGAACGTCAGTTCACATTTGTAGGTGGATCATCAGTGTTAGAGCTAAAATTAGCATGTTTAAAGTGATTTTCATGCTTCCAGGGGCCCAAAACACAAGATTTATGGAATGGTTAAAAGTGCATGAAAATGGCCAATTTACTCACTCTGAGTTCTCAAAAAGGGTTTCTTCACCCCGGGAAGTTAATTAAATACCATTTGGAGGCATTTAATGTTCGAGCAAAAACGGCTGATTTTCGACAAAAGAGATAACACCCCCCCATTACGTCATGCTTCAGAAATGTGGAAAATGGTCAGTTTTCAAATGTTTTATTTTTGAACGTCAGTTCACATTTGTAGGTGGATCATCAGTGTTAGAGCTAAAATTAGCATGTTTAAAGTGATTTTCATGCTTCCAGGGGCCCAAAACACAAGATTTATGGAATGGTTAAAAGTGCATGAAAATGGCCAATTTACTCACTCTGAGTTCTCAAAAAGGGTTTCTTCACCCCGGGAAGTTAATTAAATACCATTTGGAGGCATTTAATGTTCGAGCAAAAACGGCTGATTTTCGACAAAAGAGATAACACCCCCCCATTACGTCATGCTTCAGAAATGTGGAAAATGGTCCGTTTTCAAATGTTTTATTTTTGAACGTCAGTTCACATTTGTAGGTGGATCATCAGTGTTAGAGCTAAAATGAGCATGTTTAAAGTGATTTTCATGCTTCCAGGGGCTCGGGAAGTTAATTAAATACCATTTGGAGGCATTTAATGTTCGAGCAAAAACGGCTGATTTTCGACAAAAGAGATAACACCCCCCCATTACGTCATGCTTCAGAAATGTGGAAAATGGTCCGTTTTCAAATGTTTTATTTTTAAACGTCAGTTCACATTTGTAGGTGGATCATCAGTGTTAGAGCTAAAATTAGCATGTTTAAAGTGATTTTCATGCTTCCAGGGGCTCGGGAAGTTAATTAAATACCATTTGGAGGCATTTAATGTTCGAGCAAAAACGGCTGATTTTCGACAAAAGAGATAACACCCCCCCATTACGTCATGCTTCAGAAATGTGGAAAATGGTCCGTTTTCAAATGTTTTATTTTTGAACGTCAGTACACATTTGTAGGTGGATCATCAGTGTTAGAGCTAAAATTAGCATGTTTAAAGTGATTTTCATGCTTCCAGGGGCCCAAAACACAAGATTTATGGAATGGTTAAAAGTGCATGAAAATGGCCAACTTACTCACTCTGAGTTCTCAAAAAGGGTTTCTTCACCCCGGGAAGTTAATTAAATACCATTTGGAGGCATTTAATGTTCGAGCAAAAACGGCTGATTTTCGACAAAAGAGATAACACCCCCCCATTACGTCATGCTTCAGAAATGTGGAAAATGGTCCGTTTTCAAATGTTTTATTTTTGAACGTCAGTTCACATTTGTAGGTGGATCATCAGTGTTAGAGCTAAAATTAGCATGTTTAAAGTGATTTTCATGCTTCCAGGGGCTCGGGAAGTTAATTAAATACCATTTGGAGGCATTTAATGTTCGAGCAAAAACGGCTGATTTTCGACAAAAGAGATAACAACCCCCCATTACGTCATGCTTCAGAAATGTGGAAAATGGTCCGTTTTCAAATGTTTTATTTTTGAACGTCAGTTCACATTTGTAGGTGGATCATCAGTGTTAGAGCTAAAATTAGCATGTTTAAAGTGATTTTCATGCTTCCAGGGGCCCAAAACACAAGATTTATGGAATGGTTAAAAGTGCATGAAAATGGCCAATTTACTCACTCTGAGTTCTCAAAAAGGGTTTCTTCACCCCGGGAAGTTAATTAAATACCATTTGGAGGCATTTAATGTTCGAGCAAAAACGGCTGATTTTCGACAAAAGAGATAACACCCCCCCATTACGTCATGCTTCAGAAATGTGGAAAATGGTCCGCTTTCAAATGTTTTATTTTTGAACGTCAGTTCACATTTGTAGGTGGATCATCAGTGTTAGAGCTAAAATTAGCATGTTTAAAGTGATTTCATGCTTCCAGGGGCTCGGGAAGTTAATTAAATACCATTTGGAGGCA
This sequence comes from Lissotriton vulgaris, assembly GCF_964263255.1. Classification (NCBI taxonomy): domain Eukaryota; kingdom Metazoa; phylum Chordata; class Amphibia; order Caudata; family Salamandridae; genus Lissotriton; species Lissotriton vulgaris. Next base: position 36,928 of record NW_028253398.1, read on the forward strand.
TTTAATGTTCGAGCAAAAACGGCTGATTTTCGACAAAAGAGATAACACCCCCCCATTACGTCATGCTTCAGAAATGTGGAAAATGGTCCGTTTTCAAATGTTTTATTTTTGAACGTCAGTTCACATTTGTAGGTGGATCATCAGTGTTAGAGCTAAAATTAGCATGTTTAAAGTGATTTTCATGCTTCCAGGGGCTCGGGAAGTTAATTAAATACCATTTGGAGGCATTTAATGTACGAGCAAAAACGGCTGATTTTCGACAAAAGAGATAACACCCCCCCCCATTACGTCATGCTTCAGAAATGTGGAAAATGGTCCGTTTTCAAATGTTTTATTTTTGAACGTCAGTTCACATTTGTAGGTGGATCATCAGTGTTAGAGCTAAAATTAGCATGTTTAAAGTGATTTTCATGCTTCCAGGGGCTCGGGAAGTTAATTAAATACCATTTGGAGGCATTTAATGTTCGAGCAAAAACGGCTGATTTTCGACAAAAGAGATAACACCCCCCCATTACGTCATGCTTCAGAAATGTGGAAAATGGTCCGTTTTCAAATGTTTTATTTTTGAACGTCAGTTCACATTTGTAGGTGGATCATCAGTGTTAGAGCTAAAATTAGCATGTTTAAAGTGATTTTCATGCTTCCAGGGGCCCAAAACACAAGATTTATGGAATGGTTAAAAGTGCATGAAAATGGCCAATTTACTCACTCTGAGTTCTCAAAAAGGGTTTCTTCACCCCGGGAAGTTAATTAAATACTATTTGGAGGCATTTAATGTTCGAGCAAAAACGGCTGATTTTCGACAAAAGAGATAACACCCCCCATTACGTCATGCTTCAGAAATGTGGAAAATGGTCCGTTTTCAAATGTTTTATTTTTGAACGTCAGTTCACATTTGTAGGTGGATCATCAGTGTTAGAGCCAAAATTAGCATGTTTAAAGTGATTTTCATGCTTCCAGGGGCTCGGGAAGTTAATTAAATACCATTTGGAGGCATTTAATGTTCGAGCAAAAACGGCTGATTTTCGACAAAAGAGATAACACCCCCCCATTACGTCATGCTTCAGAAATGTGGAAAATGGTCCGTTTTCAAATGTTTTATTTTTGAACGTCAGTTCACATTTGTAGGTGGATCATCAGTGTTAGAGCTAAAATTAGCATGTTTAAAGTGATTTTCATGCTTCCAGGGGCCCAAAACACAAGATTTATGGAATGGTTAAAAGTGCATGAAAATGGCCAATTTACTCACTCTGAGTTCTCAAAAAGGGTTTCTTCACCCCGGGAAGTTAATTAAATACCATTTGGAGGCATTTAATGTTCGAGCAAAAACGGCTGATTTTCGACAAAAGAGATAACACCCCCCATTACGTCATGCTTCAGAAATGTGGAAAATGGTCCGTTTTCAAATGTTTTATTTTTGAACGTCAGTTCACATTTGTAGGTGGATCATCAGTGTTAGAGCTAAAATTAGCATGTTTAAAGTGATTTTCATGCTTCCAGGGGCCCAAAACACAAGATTTATGGAATGGTTAAAAGTGCATGAAAATGGCCAATTTACTCACTCTGAGTTCTCAAAAAGGGTTTCTTCACCCCGGGAAGTTAATTAAATACCATTTGGAGGCATTTAATGTTCGAGCAAAAACGGCTGATTTTCGACAAAAGAGATAACACCCCCCCATTACGTCATGCTTCAGAAATGTGGAAAATGGTCCGTTTTCAAATGTTTTATTTTTGAACGTCAGTTCACATTTGTTGGTGGATCATCAGTGTTAGAGCTAAAATTAGCATGTTTAAAGTGATTTTCATGCTTCCAGGGGCTCGGGAAGTTAATTAAATACCATTTGGAGGCATTTAATGTTCGAGCAAAAACGGCTGATTTTCGACAAAAGAGATAACACCCCCCCATTACGTCATGCTTCAGAAATGTGGAAAATGGTCCGTTTTCAAATGTTTTATTTTTGAACGTCAGTTCACATTTGTAGGTGGATCATCAGTGTTAGAGCTAAAATTAGCATGTTTAAAGTGATTTTCATGCTTCCAGGGGCCCAAAACACAAGATTTATGGAATGGTTAAAAGTGCATGAAAATGGCCAATTTACTCACTCTGAGTTCTCAAAAAGGGTTTCTTCACCCCGGGAAGTTAATTAAATACCATTTGGAGGCATTTAATGTTCGAGCAAAAACGGCTGATTTTCGACAAAAGAGATAACACCCCCCCATTACGTCATGCTTCAGAAATGTGGAAAATGGTCCGTTTTCAAATGTTTTATTTTTGAACGTCAGTTCACATTTGTAGGTGGATCATCAGTGTTAGAGCTAAAATTAGCATGTTTAAAGTGATTTTCATGCTTCCAGGGGCTCGGGAAGTTAATTAAATACCATTTGGAGGCATTTAATGTTCGAGCAAAAACGGCTGATTTTCGACAAAAGAGATAACACCCCCCCATTACGTCATGCTTCAGAAATGTGGAAAATGGTCCGTTTTCAAATGTTTTATTTTTGAACGTCAGTTCACATTTGTAGGTGGATCATCAGTGTTAGAGCTAAAATTAGCATGTTTAAAGTGATTTTCATGCTTCCAGGGGCTCGGGAAGTTAATTAAATACCATTTGGAGGCATTTAATGTTCGAGCAAAAACGGCTGATTTTCGACAAAAGAGATAACACCCCCCCATTACGTCATGCTTCAGAAATGTGGAAAATGGTCCGTTTTCAAATGTTTTATTTTTGAACGTCAGTTCACATTTGTAGGTGGATCATCAGTGTTAGAGCTAAAATTAGCATGTTTAAAGTGATTTTCATGCTTCCAGGGGCTCGGGAAGTTAATTAAATACCATTTGGAGGCATTTAATGTTCGAGCAAAAACGGCAGATTTTCGACAAAAGAGATAACACCCCCCCATTACGTCATGCTTCAGAAATGTGGAAAATGGTCCGTTTTCAAATGTTTTATTTTTGAACGTCAGTTCACATTTGTAGGTGGATCATCAGTGTTAGAGCTAAAATTAGCATGTTTAAAGTGATTTTCATGCTTCCAGGGGCTCGGGAAGTTAATTAAATACCATTTGGAGGCATTTAATGTTCGAGCAAAAACGGCTGATTTTCGACAAAAGAGATAACACCCCCCCATTACGTCATGCTTCAGAAATGTGGAAAATGGTCCGTTTTCAAATGTTTTATTTTTGAACGTCAGTTCACATTTGTAGGTGGATCATCAGTGTTAGAGCTAAAATTAGCATGTTTAAAGTGATTTTCATGCTTCCAGGGGCTCGGGAAGTTAATTAAATACCATTTGGAGGCATTTAATGTTCGAGCAAAAACGGCTGATTTTCGACAAAAGAGATAACACCCCCCCATTACGTCATGCTTCAGAAATGTGGAAAATGGTCCGTTTTCAAATGTTTTATTTTTGAACGTCAGTTCACATTTGTAGGTGGATCATCAGTGTTAGAGCTAAAATTAGCATGTTTAAAGTGATTTTCATGCTTCCAGGGGCTCGGGAAGTTAATTAAATACCATTTGGAGGCATTTAATGTTCGAGCAAAAACGGCTGATTTTCGACAAAAGAGATAACACCCCCCCATTACGTCATGCTTCAGAAATGTGGAAAATGGTCCGTTTTCAAATGTTTTATTTTTGAACGTCAGTTCACATTTGTAGGTGGATCATCAGTGTTAGAGCTAAAATTAGCATGTTTAAAGTGATTTTCATGCTTCCAGGGGCTCGGGAAGTTAATTAAATACCATTTGGAGGCATTTAATGTTCGAGCAAAAACGGCTGATTTTCGACAAAAGAGATAACACCCCCCCATTACGTCATGCTTCAGAAATGTGGAAAATGGTCCGTTTTCAAATGTTTTATTTTTGAACGTCAGTTCACATTTGTAGGTGGATCATCAGTGTTAGAGCTAAAATTAGCATGTTTAAAGTGATTTTCATGCTTCCAGGGGCTCGGGAAGTTAATTAAATACCATTTGGAGGCATTTAATGTTCGAGCAAAAACGGCTGATTTTCGACAAAAGAGATAACACCCCCCCATTACGTCATGCTTCAGAAATGTGGAAAATGGTCCGTTTTCAAATGTTTTATTTTTGAACGTCAGTTCACATTTGTAGGTGAATCATCAGTGTTAGAGCTAAAATTAGCATGTTTAAAGTGATTTTCATGCTTCCAGGGGCTCGGGAAGTTAATTAAATACCATTTGGAGGCATTTAATGTTCGAGCAAAAACGGCTGATTTTCGACAAAAGAGATAACACCCCCCCATTACGTCATGCTTCAGAAATGTGGAAAATGGTCCGTTTTCAAATGTTTTATTTTTGAACGTCAGTTCACATTTGTAGGTGGATCATCAGTGTTAGAGCTAAAATGAGCATGTTTAAAGTGATTTTCATGCTTCCAGGGGCCCAAAACACAAGATTTATGGAATGGTTAAAAGTGCATGAAAATGGCCAATTTACTCACTCTGAGTTCTCAAAAAGGGTTTCTTCACCCCGGGAAGTTAATTAAATACCATTTGGAGGCATTTAATGTTCGAGCAAAAACGGCTGATTTTCGACAAAAGAGATAACACCCCCCCATTACGTCATGCTTCAGAAATGTGGAAAATGGTCCGTTTTCAAATGTTTTATTTTTGAACGTCAGTTCACATTTGTAGGTGGATCATCAGTGTTAGAGCTAAAATTAGCATGTTTAAAGTGATTTTCATGCTTCCAGGGGCCCAAAACACAAGATTCATGGAATGGTTAAAAGTGCATGAAAATGGCCAATTTACTCACTCTGAGTTCTCAAAAAGGGTTTCTTCACCCCGGGAAGTTAATTAAATACCATTTGGAGGCATTTAATGTTCGAGCAAAAACGGCTGATTTTCGACAAAAGAGATAACACCCCCCCATTACGTCATGCTTCAGAAATGTGGAAAATGGTCCGTTTTCAAATGTTTTATTTTTGAACGTCAGTTCACATTTGTAGGTGGATCATCAGTGTTAGAGCTAAAATTAGCATGTTTAAAGTGATTTTCATGCTTCCAGGGGCTCGGGAAGTTAATTAAATACCATTTGGAGGCATTTAATGTTCGAGCAAAAACGGCTGATTTTCGACAAAAGAGATAACACCCCCCATTACGTCATGCTTCAGAAATGTGGAAAATGGTCCGTTTTCAAATGTTTTATTTTTGAACGTCAGTTCACATTTGTAGGTGGATCATCAGTGTTAGAGCTAAAATTAGCATGTTTAAAGTGATTTTCATGCTTCCAGGGGCTCGGGAAGTTAATTAAATACCATTTGGAGGCATTTAATGTTCGAGCAAAAACGGCTGATTTTCGACAAAAGAGATAACACCCCCCCATTACGTCATGCTTCAGAAATGTGGAAAATGGTCCGTTTTCAAATGTTTTATTTTTGAACGTCAGTTCACATTTGTAGGTGGATCATCAGTGTTAGAGCTAAAATTAGCATGTTTAAAGTGATTTTCATGCTTCCAGGGGCTCGGGAAGTTAATTAAATACCATTTGGAGGCATTTAATGTTCGAGCAAAAACGGCTGATTTTCGACAAAAGAGATAACACCCCCCCATTACGTCATGCTTCAGAAATGTGGAAAATGGTCCGTTTTCAAATGTTTTATTTTTGAACGTCAGTTCACATTTGTAGGTGGATCATCAGTGTTAGAGCTAAAATTAGCATGTTTAAAGTGATTTTCATGCTTCCAGGGGCTCGGGAAGTTAATTAAATACCATTTGGAGGCATTTAATGTTCGAGCAAAAACGGCTGATTTTCGACAAAAGAGATAACACCCCCCATTACGTCATGCTTCAGAAATGTGGAAAATGGTCCGTTTTCAAATGTTTTATTTTTGAACGTCAGTTCACATTTGTAGGTGGATCATCAGTGTTAGAGCTAAAATTAGCATGTTTAAAGTGATTTTCATGCTTCCAGGGGCTCGGGAAGTTAATTAAATACCATTTGGAGGCATTTAATGTTCGAGCAAAAACGGCTGATTTTCGACAAAAGAGATAACACCCCCCCATTACGTCATGCTTCAGAAATGTGGAAAATGGTCCGTTTTCAAATGTTTTATTTTTGAACGTCAGTTCACATTTGTAGGTGGATCATCAGTGTTAGAGCTAAAATTAGCATGTTTAAAGTGATTTTCATGCTTCCAGGGGCTCGGGAAGTTAATTAAATACCATTTGGAGGCATTTAATGTTCGAGCAAAAACGGCTGATTTTCGACAAAAGAGATAACACCCCCCCATTACGTCATGCTTCAGAAATGTGGAAAATGGTCCGTTTTCAAATGTTTTATTTTTGAACGTCAGTTCACATTTGTAGGTGGATCATCAGTGTTAGAGCTAAAATTAGCATGTTTAAAGTGATTTTCATGCTTCCAGGGGCTCGGGAAGTTAATTAAATACCATTTGGAGGCATTTAATGTTCGAGCAAAAACGGCTGATTTTCGACAAAAGAGATAACACCCCCCCATTACGTCATGCTTCAGAAATGTGGAAAATGGTCCGTTTTCAAATGTTTTATTTTTGAACGTCAGTTCACATTTGTAGGTGGATCATCAGTGTTAGAGCTAAAATTAGCATGTTTAAAGTGATTTTCATGCTTCCAGGGGCTCGGGAAGTTAATTAAATACCATTTGGAGGCATTTAATGTTCGAGCAAAAACGGCTGATTTTCGACAAAAGAGATAACACCCCCCCCCATTACGTCATGCTTCAGAAATGTGGAAAATGGTCCGTTTTCAAATGTTTTATTTTTGAACGTCAGTTCACATTTGTAGGTGGATCATCAGTGTTAGAGCTAAAATTAGCATGTTTAAAGTGATTTTCATGCTTCCAGGGGCCCAAAACACAAGATTTATGGAATGGTTAAAAGTGCATGAAAATGGCCAATTTACTCACTCTGAGTTCTCAAAAAGGGTTTCTTCACCCCGGGAAGTTAATTAAATACCATTTGGAGGCATTTAATGTTCGAGCAAAAACGGCTGATTTTCGACAAAAGAGATAACACCCCCCCATTACGTCATGCTTCAGAAATGTGGAAAATGGTCAGTTTTCAAATGTTTTATTTTTGAACGTCAGTTCACATTTGTAGGTGGATCATCAGTGTTAGAGCTAAAATTAGCATGTTTAAAGTGATTTTCATGCTTCCAGGGGCCCAAAACACAAGATTTATGGAATGGTTAAAAGTGCATGAAAATGGCCAATTTACTCACTCTGAGTTCTCAAAAAGGGTTTCTTCACCCCGGGAAGTTAATTAAATACCATTTGGAGGCATTTAATGTTCGAGCAAAAACGGCTGATTTTCGACAAAAGAGATAACACCCCCCCCATTACGTCATGCTTCAGAAATGTGGAAAATGGTCCGTTTTCAAATGTTTTATTTTTGAACGTCAGTTCACATTTGTAGGTGGATCATCAGTGTTAGAGCTAAAATGAGCATGTTTAAAGTGATTTTCATGCTTCCAGGGGCTCGGGAAGTTAATTAAATACCATTTGGAGGCATTTAATGTTCGAGCAAAAACGGCTGATTTTCGACAAAAGAGATAACACCCCCCCATTACGTCATGCTTCAGAAATGTGGAAAATGGTCCGTTTTCAAATGTTTTATTTTTAAACGTCAGTTCACATTTGTAGGTGGATCATCAGTGTTAGAGCTAAAATTAGCATGTTTAAAGTGATTTTCATGCTTCCAGGGGCTCGGGAAGTTAATTAAATACCATTTGGAGGCATTTAATGTTCGAGCAAAAACGGCTGATTTTCGACAAAAGAGATAACACCCCCCCATTACGTCATGCTTCAGAAATGTGGAAAATGGTCCGTTTTCAAATGTTTTATTTTTGAACGTCAGTTCACATTTGTAGGTGGATCATCAGTGTTAGAGCTAAAATTAGCATGTTTAAAGTGATTTTCATGCTTCCAGGGGCCCAAAACACAAGATTTATGGAATGGTTAAAAGTGCATGAAAATGGCCAACTTACTCACTCTGAGTTCTCAAAAAGGGTTTCTTCACCCCGGGAAGTTAATTAAATACCATTTGGAGGCATTTAATGTTCGAGCAAAAACGGCTGATTTTCGACAAAAGAGATAACACCCCCCCATTACGTCATGCTTCAGAAATGTGGAAAATGGTCCGTTTTCAAATGTTTTATTTTTGAACGTCAGTTCACATTTGTAGGTGGATCATCAGTGTTAGAGCTAAAATTAGCATGTTTAAAGTGATTTTCATGCTTCCAGGGGCTCGGGAAGTTAATTAAATACCATTTGGAGGCATTTAATGTTCGAGCAAAAACGGCTGATTTTCGACAAAAGAGATAACAACCCCCCATTACGTCATGCTTCAGAAATGTGGAAAATGGTCCGTTTTCAAATGTTTCATTTTTGAACGTCAGTTCACATTTGTAGGTGGATCATCAGTGTTAGAGCTAAAATTAGCATGTTTAAAGTGATTTTCATGCTTCCAGGGGCCCAAAACACAAGATTTATGGAATGGTTAAAAGTGCATGAAAATGGCCAATTTACTCACTCTGAGTTCTCAAAAAGGGTTTCTTCACCCCGGGAAGTTAATTAAATACCATTTGGAGGCATTTAATGTTCGAGCAAAAACGGCTGATTTTCGACAAAAGAGATAACACCCCCCCATTACGTCATGCTTCAGAAATGTGGAAAATGGTCCGTTTTCAAATGTTTTATTTTTGAACGTCAGTTCACATTTGTAGGTGGATCATCAGTGTTAGAGCTAAAATTAGCATGTTTAAAGTGATTTTCATGCTTCCAGGGGCCCAAAACACAAGATTTATGGAATGGTTAAAAGTGCATGAAAATGGCCAATTTACTCACTCTGAGTTCTCAAAAAGGGTTTCTTCACCCCGGGAAGTTAATTAAATACCATTTGGAGGCATTTAATGTTCGAGCAAAAACGGCTGATTTTCGACAAAAGAGATAACACCCCCCCATTACGTCATGCTTCAGAAATGTGGAAAATGGTCCGTTTTCAAATGTTTTATTTTTGAACGTCAGTTCACATTTGTAGGTGGATCATCAGTGTTAGAGCTAAAATTAGCATGTTTAAAGTGATTTTCATGCTTCCAGGGGCTCGGGAAGTTAATTAAATACCATTTGGAGGCATTTAATGTTCGAGCAAAAACGGCTGATTTTCGACAAAAGAGATAACACCCCCCCATTACGTCATGCTTCAGAAATGTGGAAAATGGTCCGTTTTCAAATGTTTTATTTTTGAACGTCAGTTCACATTTGTAGGTGGATCATCAGTGTTAGAGCTAAAATTAGCATGTTTAAAGTGATTTTCATGCTTCCAGGGGCTCGGGAAGTTAATTAAATACCATTTGGAGGCATTTAATGTTCGAGCAAAAACGGCTGATTTTCGACAAAAGAGATAACACCCCCCCATTACGTCATGCTTCAGAAATGTGGAAAATGGTCCGTTTTCAAATGTTTTATTTTTGAACGTCAGTTCACATTTGTAGGTGGATCATCAGTGTTAGAGCTAAAATTAGCATGTTTAAAGTGATTTTCATGCTTCCAGGGGCTCGGGAAGTTAATTAAATACCATTTGGAGGCATTTAATGTTCGAGCAAAAACGGCTGATTTTCGACAAAAGAGATAACACCCCCCCCCATTACGTCATGCTTCAGAAATGTGGAAAATGGTCCGTTTTCAAATGTTTTATTTTTGAACGTCAGTTCACATTTGTAGGTGGATCATCAGTGTTAGAGCTAAAATTAGCATGTTTAAAGTGATTTTCATGCTTCCAGGGGCCCAAAACACAAGATTTATGGAATGGTTAAAAGTGCATGAAAATGGCCAATTTACTCACTCTGAGTTCTCAAAAAGGGTTTCTTCACCCCGGGAAGTTAATTAAATACCATTTGGAGGCATTTAATGTTCGAGCAAAAACGGCTGATTTTCGACAAAAGAGATAACACCCCCCCATTACGTCATGCTTCAGAAATGTGGAAAATGGTCAGTTTTCAAATGTTTTATTTTTGAACGTCAGTTCACATTTGTAGGTGGATCATCAGTGTTAGAGCTAAAATTAGCATGTTTAAAGTGATTTTCATGCTTCCAGGGGCCCAAAACACAAGATTTATGGAATGGTTAAAAGTGCATGAAAATGGCCAATTTACTCACTCTGAGTTCTCAAAAAGGGTTTCTTCACCCCGGGAAGTTAATTAAATACCATTTGGAGGCATTTAATGTTCGAGCAAAAACGGCTGATTTTCGACAAAAGAGATAACACCCCCCCATTACGTCATGTTACAGAAATGTGGAAAATGGTCCGTTTTCAAATGTTTTATTTTTGAACGTCAGTTCACATTTGTAGGTGGATCATCAGTGTTAGAGCTAAAATGAGCATGTTTAAAGTGATTTTCATGCTTCCAGGGGCTCGGGAAGTTAATTAAATACCATTTGGAGGCATTTAATGTTCGAGCAAAAACGGCTGATTTTCGACAAAAGAGATAACACCCCCCCATTACGTCATGCTTCAGAAATGTGGAAAATGGTCCGTTTTCAAATGTTTTATTTTTAAACGTCAGTTCACATTTGTAGGTGGATCATCAGTGTTAGAGCTAAAATTAGCATGTTTAAAGTGATTTTCATGCTTCCAGGGGCTCGGGAAGTTAATTAAATACCATTTGGAGGCATTTAATGTTCGAGCAAAAACGGCTGATTTTCGACAAAAGAGATAACACCCCCCCATTACGTCATGCTTCAGAAATGTGGAAAATGGTCCGTTTTCAAATGTTTTATTTTTGAACGTCAGTTCACATTTGTAGGTGGATCATCAGTGTTAGAGCTAAAATTAGCATGTTTAAAGTGATTTTCATGCTTCCAGGGGCCCAAAACACAAGATTTATGGAATGGTTAAAAGTGCATGAAAATGGCCAATTTACTCACTCTGAGCTCTCAAAAAGGGTTTCTTCACCCCGGGAAGTTAATTAAATACCATTTGGAGGCATTTAATGTTCGAGCAAAAACGGCTGATTTTCGACAAAAGAGATAACACCCCCCCATTACGTCATGCTTCAGAAATGTGGAAAATGGTCCGTTTTCAAATGTTTTATTTTTGAACGTCAGTTCACATTTGTAGGTGGATCATCAGTGTTAGAGCTAAAATTAGCATGTTTAAAGTGATTTTCATGCTTCCAGGGGCTCGGGAAGTTAATTAAATACCATTTGGAGGCATTTAATGTTCGAGCAAAAACGGCTGATTTTCGACAAAAGAGATAACAACCCCCCATTACGTCATGCTTCAGAAATGTGGAAAATGGTCCGTTTTCAAATGTTTTATTTTTGAACGTCAGTTCACATTTGTAGGTGGATCATCAGTGTTAGAGCTAAAATTAGCATGTTTAAAGTGATTTTCATGCTTCCAGGGGCCCAAAACACAAGATTTATGGAATGGTTAAAAGTGCATGAAAATGGCCAATTTACTCACTCTGAGTTCTCAAAAAGGGTTTCTTCACCCCGGGAAGTTAATTAAATACCATTTGGAGGCATTTAATGTTCGAGCAAAAACGGCTGATTTTCGACAAAAGAGATAACACCCCCCCATTACGTCATGCTTCAGAAATGTGGAAAATGGTCCGTTTTCAAATGTTTTATTTTTGAACGTCAGTTCACATTTGTAGGTGGATCATCAGTGTTAGAGCTAAAATTAGCATGTTTAAAGTGATTTTCATGCTTCCAGGGGCTCGGGAAGTTAATTAAATACCATTTGGAGGCATTTAATGTTCGAGCAAAAACGGCTGATTTTCGACAAAAGAGATAACACCCCCCATTACGTCATGCTTCAGAAATGTGGAAAATGGTCCGTTTTCAAATGTTTTATTTTTGAACGTCAGTTCACATTTGTAGGTGGATCATCAGTGTTAGAGCTAAAATTAGCATGTTTAAAGTGATTTTCATGCTTCCAGGGGCTCGGGAAGTTAATTAAATACCATTTGGAGGCATTTAATGTTCGAGCAAAAACGGCTGATTTTCGACAAAAGAGATAACACCCCCCCATTACGTCATGCTTCAGAAATGTGGAAAATGGTCCGTTTTCAAATGTTTTATTTTTGAACGTCAGTTCACATTTGTAGGTGGATCATCAGTGTTAGAGCTAAAATTAGCATGTTTAAAGTGATTTTCATGCTTCCAGGGGCTCGGGAAGTTAATTAAATACCATTTGGAGGCATTTAATGTTCGAGCAAAAACGGCTGATTTTCGACAAAAGAGATAACACCCCCCCATTACGTCATGCTTCAGAAATGTGAAAAATGGTCCGTTTTCAAATGTTTTATTTTTGAACGTCAGTTCACATTTGTAGGTGGATCATCAGTGTTAGAGCTAAAATTAGCATGTTTAAAGTGATTTTCATGCTTCCAGGGGCTCGGGAAGTTAATTAAATACCATTTGGAGGCATTTAATGTTCGAGCAAAAACGGCTGATTTTCGACAAAAGAGATAACACCCCCCATTACGTCATGCTTCAAAATGTGGAAAATGGTCCGTTTTCAAATGTTTTATTTTTGAACGTCAGTTCACATTTGTAGGTGGATCATCAGTGTTAGAGCTAAAATTAGCATGTTTAAAGTGATTTTCATGCTTCCAGGGGCTCGGGAAGTTAATTAAATACCATTTGGAGGCATTTAATGTTCGAGCAAAAACGGCTGATTTTCGACAAAAGAGATAACACCCCCCCCCATTACGTCATGCTTCAGAAATGTGGAAAATGGTCCGTTTTCAAATGTTTTATTTTTGAACGTCAGTTCACATTTGTAGGTGGATCATCAGTGTTAGAGCTAAAATTAGCATGTTTAAAGTGATTTTCATGCTTCCAGGGGCCCAAAACACAAGATTTATGGAATGGTTAAAAGTGCATGAAAATGGCCAATTTACTCACTCTGAGTTCTCAAAAAGGGTTTCTTCACCCCGGGAAGTTAATTAAATACCATTTGGAGGCATTTAATGTTCGAGCAAAAACGGCTGATTTTCGACAAAAGAGATAACACCCCCCCATTACGTCATGCTTCAGAAATGTGGAAAATGGTCAGTTTTCAAATGTTTTATTTTTGAACGTCAGTTCACATTTGTAGGTGGATCATCAGTGTTAGAGCTAAAATTAGCATGTTTAAAGTGATTTTCATGCTTCCAGGGGCCCAAAACACAAGATTTATGGAATGGTTAAAAGTGCATGAAAATGGCCAATTTACTCACTCTGAGTTCTCAAAAAGGGTTTCTTCACCCCGGGAAGTTAATTAAATACCATTTGGAGGCATTTAATGTTCGAGCAAAAACGGCTGATTTTCGACAAAAGAGATAACACCCCCCCATTACGTCATGCTTCAGAAATGTGGAAAATGGTCCGTTTTCAAATGTTTTATTTTTGAACGTCAGTTCACATTTGTAGGTGGATCATCAGTGTTAGAGCTAAAATGAGCATGTTTAAAGTGATTTTCATGCTTCCAGGGGCTCGGGAAGTTAATTAAATACCATTTGGAGGCATTTAATGTTCGAGCAAAAACGGCTGATTTTCGACAAAAGAGATAACACCCCCCCATTACGTCATGCTTCAGAAATGTGGAAAATGGTCCGTTTTCAAATGTTTTATTTTTAAACGTCAGTTCACATTTGTAGGTGGATCATCAGTGTTAGAGCTAAAATTAGCATGTTTAAAGTGATTTTCATGCTTCCAGGGGCTCGGGAAGTTAATTAAATACCATTTGGAGGCATTTAATGTTCGAGCAAAAACGGCTGATTTTCGACAAAAGAGATAACACCCCCCCATTACGTCATGCTTCAGAAATGTGGAAAATGGTCCGTTTTCAAATGTTTTATTTTTGAACGTCAGTTCACATTTGTAGGTGGATCATCAGTGTTAGAGCTAAAATTAGCATGTTTAAAGTGATTTTCATGCTTCCAGGGGCCCAAAACACAAGATTTATGGAATGGTTAAAAGTGCATGAAAATGGCCAATTTACTCACTCTGAGTTCTCAAAAAGGGTTTCTTCACCCCGGGAAGTTAATTAAATACCATTTGGAGGCATTTAATGTTCGAGCAAAAACGGCTGATTTTCGACAAAAGAGATAACACCCCCCCATTACGTCATGCTTCAGAAATGTGGAAAATGGTCCGTTTTCAAATGTTTTATTTTTGAACGTCAGTTCACATTTGTAGGTGGATCATCAGTGTTAGAGCTAAAATTAGCATGTTTAAAGTGATTTTCATGCTTCCAGGGGCTCGGGAAGTTAATTAAATACCATTTGGAGGCATTTAATGTTCGAGCAAAAACGGCTGATTTTCGACAAAAGAGATAACAACCCCCCATTACGTCATGCTTCAGAAATGTGGAAAATGGTCCGTTTTCAAATGTTTTATTTTTGAACGTCAGTTCACATTTGTAGGTGGATCATCAGTGTTAGAGCTAAAATTAGCATGTTTAAAGTGATTTTCATGCTTCCAGGGGCCCAAAACACAAGATTTATGGAATGGTTAAAAGTGCATGAAAATGGCCAATTTACTCACTCTGAGTTCTCAAAAAGGGTTTCTTCACCCCGGGAAGTTAATTAAATACCATTTGGAGGCATTTAATGTTCGAGCAAAAACGGCTGATTTTCGACAAAAGAGATAACACCCCCCCATTACGTCATGCTTCAGAAATGTGGAAAATGGTCCGTTTTCAAATGTTTTATTTTTGAACGTCAGTTCACATTTGTAGGTGGATCATCAGTGTTAGAGCTAAAATTAGCATGTTTAAAGTGATTTTCATGCTTCCAGGGGCTCGGGAAGTTAATTAAATACCATTTGGAGGCATTTAATGTTCGAGCAAAAACGGCTGATTTTCGACAAAAGAGATAACACCCCCCATTACGTCATGCTTCAGAAATGTGGAAAATGGTCCGTTTTCAAATGTTTTATTTTTGAACGTCAGTTCACATTTGTAGGTGGATCATCAGTGTTAGAGCTAAAATTAGCATGTTTAAAGTGATTTTCATGCTTCCAGGGGCTCGGGAAGTTAATTAAATACCATTTGGAGGCATTTAATGTTCGAGCAAAAACGGCTGATTTTCGACAAAAGAGATAACACCCCCCCATTACGTCATGCTTCAGAAATGTGGAAAATGGTCCGTTTTCAAATGTTTTATTTTTGAACGTCAGTTCACATTTGTAGGTGGATCATCAGTGTTAGAGCTAAAATTAGCATGTTTAAAGTGATTTTCATGCTTCCAGGGGCTCGGGAAGTTAATTAAATACCATTTGGAGGCATTTAATGTTCGAGCAAAAACGGCAGATTTTCGACAAAAGAGATAACACCCCCCCATTACGTCATGCTTCAGAAATGTGGAAAATGGTCCGTTTTCAAATGTTTTATTTTTGAACGTCAGTTCACATTTGTAGGTGGATCATCAGTGTTAGAGCTAAAATTAGCATGTTTAAAGTGATTTTCATGCTTCCAGGGGCTCGGGAAGTTAATTAAATACCATTTGGAGGCATTTAATGTTCGAGCAAAAACGGCTGATTTTCGACAAAAGAGATAACACCCCCCATTACGTCATGCTTCAGAAATGTGGAAAATGGTCCGTTTTCAAATGTTTTATTTTTGAACGTCAGTTCACATTTGTAGGTGGATCATCAGTGTTAGAGCTAAAATTAGCATGTTTAAAGTGATTTTCATGCTTCCAGGGGCTCGGGAAGTTAATTAAATACCATTTGGAGGCATTTATTGTTCGAGCAAAAACGGCTGATTTTCGACAAAAGAGATAACACCCCCCCATTACGTCATGCTTCAGAAATGTGGAAAATGGTCCGTTTTCAAATGTTTTATTTTTGAACGTCAGTTCACATTTGTAGGTGGATCATCAGTGTTAGAGCTAAAATTAGCATGTTTAAAGTGATTTTCATGCTTCCAGGGGCTCGGGAAGTTAATTAAGTACCATTTGGAGGCATTTAATGTTCGAGCAAAAACGGCTGATTTTCGACAAAAGAGATAACACCCCCCCATTACGTCATGCTTCAGAAATGTGGAAAATGGTCCGTTTTCAAATGTTTTATTTTTGAACGTCAGTTCACATTTGTAGGTGGATCATCAGTGTTAGAGCTAAAATTAGCATGTTTAAAGTGATTTTCATGCTTCCAGGGGCTCGGGAAGTTAATTAAATACCATTTGGAGGCATTTAATGTTCGAGCAAAAACGGCTGATTTTCGACAAAAGAGATAACACCCCCCCATTACGTCATGCTTCAGAAATGTGGAAAATGGTCCGTTTTCAAATGTTTTATTTTTGAACGTCAGTTCACATTTGTAGGTGGATCATCAGTGTTAGAGCTAAAATTAGCATGTTTAAAGTGATTTTCATGCTTCCAGGGGCTCGGGAAGTTAATTAAATACCATTTGGAGGCATTTAATGTTCGAGCAAAAACGGCTGATTTTCGACAAAAGAGATAACACCCCCCCCCATTACGTCATGCTTCAGAAATGTGGAAAATGGTCCGTTTTCAAATGTTTTATTTTTGAACGTCAGTTCACATTTGTAGGTGGATCATCAGTGTTAGAGCTAAAATTAGCATGTTTAAAGTGATTTTCATGCTTCCAGGGGCCCAAAACACAAGATTTATGGAATGGTTAAAAGTGCATGAAAATGGCCAATTTACTCACTCTGAGTTCTCAAAAAGGGTTTCTTCACCCCGGGAAGTTAATTAAATACCATTTGGAGGCATTTAATGTTCGAGCAAAAACGGCTGATTTTCGACAAAAGAGATAACACCCCCCCATTACGTCATGCTTCAGAAATGTGGAAAATGGTCAGTTTTCAAATGTTTTATTTTTGAACGTCAGTTCACATTTGTAGGTGGATCATCAGTGTTAGAGCTAAAATTAGCATGTTTAAAGTGATTTTCATGCTTCCAGGGGCCCAAAACACAAGATTTATGGAATGGTTAAAAGTGCATGAAAATGGCCAATTTACTCACTCTGAGTTCTCAAAAAGGGTTTCTTCACCCCGGGAAGTTAATTAAATACCATTTGGAGGCATTTAATGTTCGAGCAAAAACGGCTGATTTTCGACAAAAGAGATAACACCCCCCCATTACGTCATGCTTCAGAAATGTGGAAAATGGTCCGTTTTCAAATGTTTTATTTTTGAACGTCAGTTCACATTTGTAGGTGGATCATCAGTGTTAGAGCTAAAATGAGCATGTTTAAAGTGATTTTCATGCTTCCAGGGGCTCGGGAAGTTAATTAAATACCATTTGGAGGCATTTAATGTTCGAGCAAAAACGGCTGATTTTCGACAAAAGAGATAACACCCCCCCATTACGTCATGCTTCAGAAATGTGGAAAATGGTCCGTTTTCAAATGTTTTATTTTTAAACGTCAGTTCACATTTGTAGGTGGATCATCAGTGTTAGAGCTAAAATTAGCATGTTTAAAGTGATTTTCATGCTTCCAGGGGCTCGGGAAGTTAATTAAATACCATTTGGAGGCATTTAATGTTCGAGCAAAAACGGCTGATTTTCGACAAAAGAGATAACACCCCCCCATTACGTCATGCTTCAGAAATGTGGAAAATGGTCCGTTTTCAAATGTTTTATTTTTGAACGTCAGTTCACATTTGTAGGTGGATCATCAGTGTTAGAGCTAAAATTAGCATGTTTAAAGTGATTTTCATGCTTCCAGGGGCTCGGGAAGTTAATTAAATACCATTTGGAGGCATTTAATGTTCGAGCAAAAACGGCTGATTTTCGACAAAAGAGATAACAACCCCCCATTACGTCATGCTTCAGAAATGTGGAAAATGGTCCGTTTTCAAATGTTTCATTTTTGAACGTCAGTTCACATTTGTAGGTGGATCATCAGTGTTAGAGCTAAAATTAGCATGTTTAAAGTGATTTTCATGCTTCCAGGGGCCCAAAACACAAGATTTATGGAATGGTTAAAAGTGCATGAAAATGGCCAATTTACTCACTCTGAGTTCTCAAAAAGGGTTTCTTCACCCCGGGAAGTTAATTAAATACCATTTGGAGGCATTTAATGTTCGAGCAAAAACGGCTGATTTTCGACAAAAGAGATAACACCCCCCCATTACGTCATGCTTCAGAAATGTGGAAAATGGTCCGTTTTCAAATGTTTTATTTTTGAACTTCAGTTCACATTTGTAGGTGGATCATCAGTGTTAGAGCTAAAATTAGCATGTTTAAAGTGATTTTCATGCTTCCAGGGGCCCAAAACACAAGATTTATGGAATGGTTAAAAGTGCATGAAAATGGCCAATTTACTCACTCTGAGTTCTCAAAAAGGGTTTCTTCACCCCGGGAAGTTAATTAAATACCATTTGGAGGCATTTAATGTTCGAGCAAAAACGGCTGATTTTCGACAAAAGAGATAACACCCCCCCATTACGTCATGCTTCAGAAATGTGGAAAATGGTCCGTTTTCAAATGTTTTATTTTTGAACGTCAGTTCACATTTGTAGGTGGATCATCAGTGTTAGAGCTAAAATTAGCATGTTTAAAGTGATTTTCATGCTTCCAGGGGCTCGGGATGTTAATTAAATACCATTTGGAGGCATTTAATGTTCGAGCAAAAACGGCTGATTTTCGACAAAAGAGATAACACCCCCCCATTACGTCATGCTTCAGAAATGTGGAAAATGGTCCGTTTTCAAATGTTTTATTTTTGAACGTCAGTTCACATTTGTAGGTGGATCATCAGTGTTAGAGCTAAAATTAGCATGTTTAAAGTGATTTTCATGCTTCCAGGGGCTCGGGAAGTTAATTAAATACCATTTGGAGGCATTTAATGTTCGAGCAAAAACGGCTGATTTTCGACAAAAGAGATAACACCCCCCCATTACGTCATGCTTCAGAAATGTGGAAAATGGTCCGTTTTCAAATGTTTTATTTTTGAACGTCAGTTCACATTTGTAGGTGGATCATCAGTGTTAGAGCTAAAATTAGCATGTTTAAAGTGATTTTCATGCTTCCAGGGGCTCGGGAAGTTAATTAAATACCATTTGGAGGCATTTAATGTTCGAGCAAAAACGGCTGATTTTCGACAAAAGAGATAACACCCCCCCCCATTACGTCATGCTTCAGAAATGTGGAAAATGGTCCGTTTTCAAATGTTTTATTTTTGAACGTCAGTTCACATTTGTAGGTGGATCATCAGTGTTAGAGCTAAAATTAGCATGTTTAAAGTGATTTTCATGCTTCCAGGGGCCCAAAACATAAGATTTATGGAATGGTTAAAAGTGCATGAAAATGGCCAATTTACTCACTCTGAGTTCTCAAAAAGGGTTTCTTCACCCCGGGAAGTTAATTAAATACCATTTGGAGGCATTTAATGTTCGAGCAAAAACGGCTGATTTTCGACAAAAGAGATAACACCCCCCCATTACGTCATGCTTCAGAAATGTGGAAAATGGTCAGTTTTCAAATGTTTTATTTTTGAACGTCAGTTCACATTTGTAGGTGGATCATCAGTGTTAGAGCTAAAATTAGCATGTTTAAAGTGATTTTCATGCTTCCAGGGGCCCAAAACACAAGATTTATGGAATGGTTAAAAGTGCATGAAAATGGCCAATTTACTCACTCTGAGTTCTCAAAAAGGGTTTCTTCACCCCGGGAAGTTAATTAAATACCATTTGGAGGCATTTAATGTTCGAGCAAAAACGGCTGATTTTCGACAAAAGAGATAACACCCCCCCATTACGTCATGTTACAGAAATGTGGAAAATGGTCCGTTTTCAAATGTTTTATTTTTGAACGTCAGTTCACATTTGTAGGTGGATCATCAGTGTTAGAGCTAAAATGAGCATGTTTAAAGTGATTTTCATGCTTCCAGGGGCTCGGGAAGTTAATTAAATACCATTTGGAGGCATTTAATGTTCGAGCAAAAACGGCTGATTTTCGACAAAAGAGATAACACCCCCCCATTACGTCATGCTTCAGAAATGTGGAAAATGGTCCGTTTTCAAATGTTTTATTTTTAAACGTCAGTTCACATTTGTAGGTGGATCATCAGTGTTAGAGCTAAAATTAGCATGTTTAAAGTGATTTTCATGCTTCCAGGGGCTCGGGAAGTTAATTAAATACCATTTGGAGGCATTTAATGTTCGAGCAAAAACGGCTGATTTTCGACAAAAGAGATAACACCCCCCCATTACGTCATGCTTCAGAAATGTGGAAAATGGTCCGTTTTCAAATGTTTTATTTTTGAACGTCAGTTCACATTTGTAGGTGGATCATCAGTGTTAGAGCTAAAATTAGCATGTTTAAAGTGATTTTCATGCTTCCAGGGGCCCAAAACACAAGATTTATGGAATGGTTAAAAGTGCATGAAAATGGCCAATTTACTCACTCTGAGCTCTCAAAAAGGGTTTCTTCACCCCGGGAAGTTAATTAAATACCATTTGGAGGCATTTAATGTTCGAGCAAAAACGGCTGATTTTCGACAAAAGAGATAACACCCCCCCATTACGTCATGCTTCAGAAATGTGGAAAATGGTCCGTTTTCAAATGTTTTATTTTTGAACGTCAGTTCACATTTGTAGGTGGATCATCAGTGTTAGAGCTAAAATTAGCATGTTTAAAGTGATTTTCATGCTTCCAGGGGCTCGGGAAGTTAATTAAATACCATTTGGAGGCATTTAATGTTCGAGCAAAAACGGCTGATTTTCGACAAAAGAGATAACAACCCCCCATTACGTCATGCTTCAGAAATGTGGAAAATGGTCCGTTTTCAAATGTTTTATTTTTGAACGTCAGTTCACATTTGTAGGTGGATCATCAGTGTTAGAGCTAAAATTAGCATGTTTAAAGTGATTTTCATGCTTCCAGGGGCCCAAAACACAAGATTTATGGAATGGTTAAAAGTGCATGAAAATGGCCAATTTACTCACTCTGAGTTCTCAAAAAGGGTTTCTTCACCCCGGGAAGTTAATTAAATACCATTTGGAGGCATTTAATGTTCGAGCAAAAACGGCTGATTTTCGACAAAAGAGATAACACCCCCCCATTACGTCATGCTTCAGAAATGTGGAAAATGGTCCGTTTTCAAATGTTTTATTTTTGAACGTCAGTTCACATTTGTAGGTGGATCATCAGTGTTAGAGCTAAAATTAGCATGTTTAAAGTGATTTTCATGCTTCCAGGGGCTCGGGAAGTTAATTAAATACCATTTGGAGGCATTTAATGTTCGAGCAAAAACGGCTGATTTTCGACAAAAGAGATAACACCCCCCATTACGTCATGCTTCAGAAATGTGGAAAATGGTCCGTTTTCAAATGTTTTATTTTTGAACGTCAGTTCACATTTGTAGGTGGATCATCAGTGTTAGAGCTAAAATTAGCATGTTTAAAGTGATTTTCATGCTTCCAGGGGCTCGGGAAGTTAATTAAATACCATTTGGAGGCATTTAATGTTCGAGCAAAAACGGCTGATTTTCGACAAAAGAGATAACACCCCCCCATTACGTCATGCTTCAGAAATGTGGAAAATGGTCCGTTTTCAAATGTTTTATTTTTGAACGTCAGTTCACATTTGTAGGTGGATCATCAGTGTTAGAGCTAAAATTAGCATGTTTAAAGTGATTTTCATGCTTCCAGGGGCTCGGGAAGTTAATTAAATACCATTTGGAGGCATTTAATGTTCGAGCAAAAACGGCTGATTTTCGACAAAAGAGATAACACCCCCCCATTACGTCATGCTTCAGAAATGTGAAAAATGGTCCGTTTTCAAATGTTTTATTTTTGAACGTCAGTTCACATTTGTAGGTGGATCATCAGTGTTAGAGCTAAAATTAGCATGTTTAAAGTGATTTTCATGCTTCCAGGGGCTCGGGAAGTTAATTAAATACCATTTGGAGGCATTTAATGTTCGAGCAAAAACGGCTGATTTTCGACAAAAGAGATAACACCCCCCCATTACGTCATGCTTCAGAAATGTGGAAAATGGTCCGTTTTCAAATGTTTTATTTTTGAACGTCAGTTCACATTTGTAGGTGGATCATCAGTGTTAGAGCTAAAATTAGCATGTTTAAAGTGATTTCCATGCTTCCAGGGGCTCGGGAAGTTAATTAAATACCATTTGGAGGCATTTAATGTTCGAGCAAAAACGGCTGATTTTCGACAAAAGAGATAACACCCCCCCCCATTACGTCATGCTTCAGAAATGTGGAAAATGGTCCGTTTTCAAATGTTTTATTTTTGAACGTCAGTTCACATTTGTAGGTGGATCATCAGTGTTAGAGCTAAAATTAGCATGTTTAAAGTGATTTTCATGCTTCCAGGGGCCCAAAACACAAGATTTATGGAATGGTTAAAAGTGCATGAAAATGGCCAATTTACTCACTCTGAGTTCTCAAAAAGGGTTTCTTCACCCCGGGAAGTTAATTAAATACCATTTGGAGGCATTTAATGTTCGAGCAAAAACGGCTGATTTTCGACAAAAGAGATAACACCCCCCCATTACGTCATGCTTCAGAAATGTGGAAAATGGTCAGTTTTCAAATGTTTTATTTTTGAACGTCAGTTCACATTTGTAGGTGGATCATCAGTGTTAGAGCTAAAATTAGCATGTTTAAAGTGATTTTCATGCTTCCAGGGGCCCAAAACACAAGATTTATGGAATGGTTAAAAGTGCATGAAAATGGCCAATTTACTCACTCTGAGTTCTCAAAAAGGGTTTCTTCACCCCGGGAAGTTAATTAAATACCATTTGGAGGCATTTAATGTTCGAGCAAAAACGGCTGATTTTCGACAAAAGAGATAACACCCCCCCATTACGTCATGCTTCAGAAATGTGGAAAATGGTCCGTTTTCAAATGTTTTATTTTTGAACGTCAGTTCACATTTGTAGGTGGATCATCAGTGTTAGAGCTAAAATGAGCATGTTTAAAGTGATTTTCATGCTTCCAGGGGCTCGGGAAGTTAATTAAATACCATTTGGAGGCATTTAATGTTCGAGCAAAAACGGCTGATTTTCGACAAAAGAGATAACACCCCCCCATTACGTCATGCTTCAGAAATGTGGAAAATGGTCCGTTTTCAAATGTTTTATTTTTAAACGTCAGTTCACATTTATAGGTGGATCATCAGTGTTAGAGCTAAAATTAGCATGTTTAAAGTGATTTTCATGCTTCCAGGGGCTCGGGAAGTTAATTAAATACCATTTGGAGGCATTTAATGTTCGAGCAAAAACGGCTGATTTTCGACAAAAGAGATAACACCCCCCCATTACGTCATGCTTCAGAAATGTGGAAAATGGTCCGTTTTCAAATGTTTTATTTTTGAACGTCAGTTCACATTTGTAGGTGGATCATCAGTGTTAGAGCTAAAATTAGCATGTTTAAAGTGATTTTCATGCTTCCAGGGGCCCAAAACACAAGATTTATGGAATGGTTAAAAGTGCATGAAAATGGCCAATTTACTCACTCTGAGTTCTCAAAAAGGGTTTCTTCACCCCGGGAAGTTAATTAAATACCATTTGGAGGCATTTAATGTTCGAGCAAAAACGGCTGATTTTCGACAAAAGAGATAACACCCCCCCATTACGTCATGCTTCAGAAATGTGGAAAATGGTCCGTTTTCAAATGTTTTATTTTTGAACGTCAGTTCACATTTGTAGGTGGATCATCAGTGTTAGAGCTAAAATTAGCATGTTTAAAGTGATTTTCATGCTTCCAGGGGCTCGGGAAGTTAATTAAATACCATTTGGAGGCATTTAATGTTCGAGCAAAAACGGCTGATTTTCGACAAAAGAGATAACAACCCCCCATTACGTCATGCTTCAGAAATGTGGAAAATGGTCAGTTTTCAAATGTTTTATTTTTGAACGTCAGTTCACATTTGTAGGTGGATCATCAGTGTTAGAGCTAAAATTAGCATGTTTAAAGTGATTTTCATGCTTCCAGGGGCCCAAAACACAAGATTTATGGAATGGTTAAAAGTGCATGAAAATGGCCAATTTACTCACTCTGAGTTCTCAAAAAGGGTTTCTTCACCCCGGGAAGTTAATTAAATACCATTTGGAGGCATTTAATGTTCGAGCAAAAACGGCTGATTTTCGACAAAAGAGATAACACCCCCCCATTACGTCATGCTTCAGAAATGTGGAAAATGGTCCGTTTTCAAATGTTTTATTTTTGAACGTCAGTTCACATTTGTAGGTGGATCATCAGTGTTAGAGCTAAAATTAGCATGTTTAAAGTGATTTTCATGCTTCCAGGGGCTCGGGAAGTTAATTAAATACCATTTGGAGGCATTTAATGTTCGAGCAAAAACGGCTGATTTTCGACAAAAGAGATAACACCCCCCCATTACGTCATGCTTCAGAAATGTGGAAAATGGTCCGTTTTCAAATGTTTTATTTTTGAACGTCAGTTCACATTTGTAGGTGGATCATCAGTGTTAGAGCTAAAATTAGCATGTTTAAAGTGATTTTCATGCTTCCAGGGGCTCGGGAAGTTAATTAAATACCATTTGGAGGCATTTAATGTTCGAGCAAAAACGGCTGATTTTCGACAAAAGAGATAACACCCCCCCATTACGTCATGCTTCAGAAATGTGGAAAATGGTCCGTTTTCAAATGTTTTATTTTTGAACGTCAGTTCACATTTGTAGGTGGATCATCAGTGTTAGAGCTAAAATTAGCATGTTTAAAGTGATTTTCATGCTTCCAGGGGCTCGGGAAGTTAATTAAATACCATTTGGAGGCATTTAATGTTCGAGCAAAAACGGCTGATTTTCGACAAAAGAGATAACACCCCCCATTACGTCATGCTTCAGAAATGTGGAAAATGGTCCGTTTTCAAATGTTTTATTTTTGAACGTCAGTTCACATTTGTAGGTGGATCATCAGTGTTAGAGCTAAAATTAGCATGT
The DNA here is from genome assembly GCF_964263255.1 of Lissotriton vulgaris. NCBI lineage: Eukaryota > Metazoa > Chordata > Amphibia > Caudata > Salamandridae > Lissotriton > Lissotriton vulgaris. Next base: position 61,815 of record NW_028253398.1, read on the forward strand.
TTAAAGTGATTTTCATGCTTCCAGGGGCTCGGGAAGTTAATTAAATACCATTTGGAGGCATTTAATGTTCGAGCAAAAACGGCTGATTTTCGACAAAAGAGATAACACCCCCCCATTACGTCATGCTTCAGAAATGTGGAAAATGGTCCGTTTTCAAATGTTTTATTTTTGAACGTCAGTTCACATTTGTAGGTGGATCATCAGTGTTAGAGCTAAAATTAGCATGTTTAAAGTGATTTTCATGCTTCCAGGGGCTCGGGAAGTTAATTAAATACCATTTGGAGGCATTTAATGTTCGAGCAAAAACGGCTGATTTTCGACAAAAGAGATAACACCCCCCCATTACGTCATGCTTCAGAAATGTGGAAAATGGTCCGTTTTCAAATGTTTTATTTTTGAACGTCAGTTCACATTTGTAGGTGGATCATCAGTGTTAGAGCTAAAATTAGCATGTTTAAAGTGATTTTCATGCTTCCAGGGGCTCGGGAAGTTAATTAAATACCATTTGGAGGCATTTAATGTTCGAGCAAAAACGGCTGATTTTCGACAAAAGAGATAACACCCCCCCATTACGTCATGCTTCAGAAATGTGGAAAATGGTCCGTTTTCAAATGTTTTATTTTTGAACGTCAGTTCACATTTGTAGGTGGATCATCAGTGTTAGAGCTAAAATTAGCATGTTTAAAGTGATTTTCATGCTTCCAGGGGCTCGGGAAGTTAATTAAATACCATTTGGAGGCATTTAATGTTCGAGCAAAAACGGCTGATTTTCGACAAAAGAGATAACACCCCCCCCCATTACGTCATGCTTCAGAAATGTGGAAAATGGTCCGTTTTCAAATGTTTTATTTTTGAACGTCAGTTCACATTTGTAGGTGGATCATCAGTGTTAGAGCTAAAATTAGCATGTTTAAAGTGATTTTCATGCTTCCAGGGGCCCAAAACACAAGATTTATGGAATGGTTAAAAGTGCATGAAAATGGCCAATTTACTCACTCTGAGTTCTCAAAAAGGGTTTCTTCACCCCGGGAAGTTAATTAAATACCACTTGGAGGCATTTAATGTTCGAGCAAAAACGGCTGATTTTCGACAAAAGAGATAACACCCCCCCATTACGTCATGCTTCAGAAATGTGGAAAATGGTCAGTTTTCAAATGTTTTATTTTTGAACGTCAGTTCACATTTGTAGGTGGATCATCAGTGTTAGAGCTAAAATTAGCATGTTTAAAGTGATTTTCATGCTTCCAGGGGCCCAAAACACAAGATTTATGGAATGGTTAAAAGTGCATGAAAATGGCCAATTTACTCACTCTGAGTTCTCAAAAAGGGTTTCTTCACCCCGGGAAGTTAATTAAATACCATTTGGAGGCATTTAATGTTCGAGCAAAAACGGCTGATTTTCGACAAAAGAGATAACACCCCCCCATTACGTCATGCTTCAGAAATGTGGAAAATGGTCCGTTTTCAAATGTTTTATTTTTGAACGTCAGTTCACATTTGTAGGTGGATCATCAGTGTTAGAGCTAAAATGAGCATGTTTAAAGTGATTTTCATGCTTCCAGGGGCTCGGGAAGTTAATTAAATACCATTTGGAGGCATTTAATGTTCGAGCAAAAACGGCTGATTTTCGACAAAAGAGATAACACCCCCCCATTACGTCATGCTTCAGAAATGTGGAAAATGGTCCGTTTTCAAATGTTTTATTTTTAAACGTCAGTTCACATTTGTAGGTGGATCATCAGTGTTAGAGCTAAAATTAGCATGTTTAAAGTGATTTTCATGCTTCCAGGGGCTCGGGAAGTTAATTAAATACCATTTGGAGGCATTTAATGTTCGAGCAAAAACGGCTGATTTTCGACAAAAGAGATAACACCCCCCCATTACGTCATGCTTCAGAAATGTGGAAAATGGTCCGTTTTCAAATGTTTTATTTTTGAACGTCAGTTCACATTTGTAGGTGGATCATCAGTGTTAGAGCTAAAATTAGCATGTTTAAAGTGATTTTCATGCTTCCAGGGGCCCAAAACACAAGATTTATGGAATGGTTAAAAGTGCATGAAAATGGCCAATTTACTCACTCTGAGCTCTCAAAAAGGGTTTCTTCACCCCGGGAAGTTAATTAAATACCATTTGGAGGCATTTAATGTTCGAGCAAAAACGGCTGATTTTCGACAAAAGAGATAACACCCCCCCATTACGTCATGCTTCAGAAATGTGGAAAATGGTCCGTTTTCAAATGTTTTATTTTTGAACGTCAGTTCACATTTGTAGGTGGATCATCAGTGTTAGAGCTAAAATTAGCATGTTTAAAGTGATTTTCATGCTTCCAGGGGCTCGGGAAGTTAATTAAATACCATTTGGAGGCATTTAATGTTCGAGCAAAAACGGCTGATTTTCGACAAAAGAGATAACAACCCCCCATTACGTCATGCTTCAGAAATGTGGAAAATGGTCCGTTTTCAAATGTTTTATTTTTGAACGTCAGTTCACATTTGTAGGTGGATCATCAGTGTTAGAGCTAAAATTAGCATGTTTAAAGTGATTTTCATGCTTCCAGGGGCCCAAAACACAAGATTTATGGAATGGTTAAAAGTGCATGAAAATGGCCAATTTACTCACTCTGAGTTCTCAAAAAGGGTTTCTTCACCCCGGGAAGTTAATTAAATACCATTTGGAGGCATTTAATGTTCGAGCAAAAACGGCTGATTTTCGACAAAAGAGATAACACCCCCCCATTACGTCATGCTTCAGAAATGTGGAAAATGGTCCGTTTTCAAATGTTTTATTTTTGAACGTCAGTTCACATTTGTAGGTGGATCATCAGTGTTAGAGCTAAAATTAGCATGTTTAAAGTGATTTTCATGCTTCCAGGGGCCCAAAACACAAGATTTATGGAATGGTTAAAAGTGCATGAAAATGGCCAATTTACTCACTCTGAGTTCTCAAAAAGGGTTTCTTCACCCCGGGAAGTTAATTAAATACCATTTGGAGGCATTTAATGTTCGAGCAAAAACGGCTGATTTTCGACAAAAGAGATAACACCCCCCCATTACGTCATGCTTCAGAAATGTGGAAAATGGTCCGTTTTCAAATGTTTTATTTTTGAACGTCAGTTCACATTTGTAGGTGGATCATCAGTGTTAGAGCTAAAATTAGCATGTTTAAAGTGATTTTCATGCTTCCAGGGGCTCGGGAAGTTAATTAAATACCATTTGGAGGCATTTAATGTTCGAGCAAAAACGGCTGATTTTCGACAAAAGAGATAACACCCCCCCATTACGTCATGCTTCAGAAATGTGGAAAATGGTCCGTTTTCAAATGTTTTATTTTTGAACGTCAGTTCACATTTGTAGGTGGATCATCAGTGTTAGAGCTAAAATTAGCATGTTTAAAGTGATTTTCATGCTTCCAGGGGCCCAAAACACAAGATTTATGGAATGGTTAAAAGTGCATGAAAATGGCCAATTTACTCACTCTGAGTTCTCAAAAAGGGTTTCTTCACCCCGGGAAGTTAATTAAATACCATTTGGAGGCATTTAATGTTCAAGCAAAAACGGCTGATTTTCGACAAAAGAGATAACACCCCCCCATTACGTCATGCTTCAGAAATGTGGAAAATGGTCCGTTTTCAAATGTTTTATTTTTGAACGTCAGTTCACATTTGTAGGTGGATCATCAGTGTTAGAGCTAAAATTAGCATGTTTAAAGTGATTTTCATGCTTCCAGGGGCTCGGGAAGTTAATTAAATACCATTTGGAGGCATTTAATGTTCGAGCAAAAACGGCTGATTTTCGACAAAAGAGATAACACCCCCCCATTACGTCATGCTTCAGAAATGTGGAAAATGGTCCGTTTTCAAATGTTTTATTTTTGAACGTCAGTTCACATTTGTAGGTGGATCATCAGTGTTAGAGCTAAAATTAGCATGTTTAAAGTGATTTTCATGCTTCCAGGGGCTCGGGAAGTTAATTAAATACCATTTGGAGGCATTTAATGTTCGAGCAAAAACGGCTGATTTTCGACAAAAGAGATAACACCCCCCCATTACGTCATGCTTCAGAAATGTGGAAAATGGTCCGTTTTCAAATGTTTTATTTTTGAACGTCAGTTCACATTTGTAGGTGGATCATCAGTGTTAGAGCTAAAATTAGCATGTTTAAAGTGATTTTCATGCTTCCAGGGGCTCGGGAAGTTAATTAAATACCATTTGGAGGCATTTAATGTTCGAGCAAAAACGGCTGATTTTCGACAAAAGAGATAACACCCCCCCATTACGTCATGCTTCAGAAATGTGGAAAATGGTCCGTTTTCAAATGTTTTATTTTTGAACGTCAGTTCACATTTGTAGGTGGATCATCAGTGTTAGAGCTAAAATTAGCATGTTTAAAGTGATTTTCATGCTTCCAGGGGCCCAAAACACAAGATTTATGGAATGGTTAAAAGTGCATGAAAATGGCCAATTTACTCACTCTGAGTTCTCAAAAAGGGTTTCTTCACCCCGGGAAGTTAATTAAATACCATTTGGAGGCATTTAATGTTCGAGCAAAAACGGCTGATTTTCGACAAAAGAGATAACACCCCCCCATTACGTCATGCTTCAGAAATGTGGAAAATGGTCCGTTTTCAAATGTTTTATTTTTGAACGTCAGTTCACATTTGTAGGTGGATCATCAGTGTTAGAGCTAAAATTAACATGTTTAAAGTGATTTTCATGCTTCCAGGGGCCCAAAACACAAGATTTATGGAATGGTTAAAAGTGCATGAAAATGGCCAATTTACTCACTCTGAGTTCTCAAAAAGGGTTTCTTCACCCCGGGAAGTTAATTAAATACCATTTGGAGGCATTTAATGTTCGAGCAAAAACGGCTGATTTTCGACAAAAGAGATAACACCCCCCCATTACGTCATGCTTCAGAAATGTGGAAAATGGTCCGTTTTCAAATGTTTTATTTTTGAACGTCAGTTCACATTTGTAGGTGGATCATCAGTGTTAGAGCTAAAATTAGCATGTTTAAAGTGATTTTCATGCTTCCAGGGGCTCGGGAAGTTAATTAAATACCATTTGGAGGCATTTAATGTTCGAGCAAAAACGGCTGATTTTCGACAAAAGAGATAACACCCCCCCATTACGTCATGCTTCAGAAATGTGGAAAATGGTCCGTTTTCAAATGTTTTATTTTTGAACGTCAGTTCACATTTGTAGGTGGATCATCAGTGTTAGAGCTAAAATTAGCATGTTTAAAGTGATTTTCATGCTTCCAGGGGCTCGGGAAGTTAATTAAATACCATTTGGAGGCATTTAATGTTCGAGCAAAAACGGCTGATTTTCGACAAAAGAGATAACACCCCCCCATTACGTCATGCTTCAGAAATGTGGAAAATGGTCCGTTTTCAAATGTTTTATTTTTGAACGTCAGTTCACATTTGTAGGTGGATCATCAGTGTTAGAGCTAAAATTAGCATGTTTAAAGTGATTTTCATGCTTCCAGGGGCTCGGGAAGTTAATTAAATACCATTTGGAGGCATTTAATGTTCGAGCAAAAACGGCTGATTTTCGACAAAAGAGATAACACCCCCCCATTACGTCATGCTTCAGAAATGTGGAAAATGGTCCGTTTTCAAATGTTTTATTTTTGAACGTCAGTTGACATTTGTAGGTGGATCATCAGTGTTAGAGCTAAAATTAGCATGTTTAAAGTGATTTTCATGCTTCCAGGGGCCCAAAACACAAGATTTATGGAATGGTTAAAAGTGCATGAAAATGGCCAATTTACTCACTCTGAGTTCTCAAAAAGGGTTTCTTCACCCCGGGAAGTTAATTAAATACCATTTGGAGGCATTTAATGTTCGAGCAAAAACGGCTGATTTTCGACAAAAGAGATAACACCCCCCCATTACGTCATGCTTCAGAAATGTGGAAAATGGTCCGTTTTCAAATGTTTTATTTTTGAACGTCAGTTCACATTTGTAGGTGGATCATCAGTGTTAGAGCTAAAATTAGCATGTTTAAAGTGATTTTCATGCTTCCAGGGGCTCGGGAAGTTAATTAAATACCATTTGGAGGCATTTAATGTTCGAGCAAAAACGGCTGATTTTCGACAAAAGAGATAACACCCCCCCATTACGTCATGCTTCAGAAATGTGGAAAATGGTCCGTTTTCAAATGTTTTATTTTTGAACGTCAGTTCACATTTGTAGGTGGATCATCAGTGTTAGAGCTAAAATTAGCATGTTTAAAGTGATTTTCATGCTTCCAGGGGCTCGGGAAGTTAATTAAATACCATTTGGAGGCATTTAATGTTCGAGCAAAAACGGCTGATTTTCGACAAAAGAGATAACACCCCCCCATTACGTCATGCTTCAGAAATGTGGAAAATGGTCCGTTTTCAAATGTTTTATTTTTGAACGTCAGTTCACATTTGTAGGTGGATCATCAGTGTTAGAGCTAAAATTAGCATGTTTAAAGTGATTTTCATGCTTCCAGGGGCCCAAAACACAAGATTTATGGAATGGTTAAAAGTGCATGAAAATGGCCAATTTACTCACTCTGAGTTCTCAAAAAGGGTTTCTTCACCCCGGGAAGTTAATTAAATACCATTTGGAGGCATTTAATGTTCGAGCAAAAACGGCTGATTTTCGACAAAAGAGATAACACCCCCCCATTGCGTCATGCTTCAGAAATGTGGAAAATGGTCCGTTTTCAAATGTTTTATTTTTGAACGTCAGTTCACATTTGTAGGTGGATCATCAGTGTTAGAGCTAAAATTAGCATGTTTAAAGTGATTTTCATGCTTCCAGGGGCTCGGGAAGTTAATTAAATACCATTTGGAGGCATTTAATGTTCGAGCAAAAACGGCTGATTTTCGACAAAAGAGATAACACCCCCCCATTACGTCATGCTTCAGAAATGTGGAAAATGGTCCGTTTTCAAATGTTTTATTTTTGAACGTCAGTTCACATTTGTAGGTGGATCATCAGTGTTAGAGCTAAAATTAGCATGTTTAAAGTGATTTTCATGCTTCCAGGGGCCCAAAACACAAGATTTATGGAATGGTTAAAAGTGCATGAAAATGGCCAATATACTCACTCTGAGTTCTCAAAAAGGGTTTCTTCACCCCGGGAAGTTAATTAAATACCATTTGGAGGCATTTAATGTTCGAGCAAAAACGGCTGATTTTCGACAAAAGAGATAACACCCCCCCATTACGTCATGCTTCAGAAATGTGGAAAATGGTCCGTTTTCAAATGTTTTATTTTTGAACGTCAGTTCACATTTGTAGGTGGATCATCAGTGTTAGAGCTAAAATTAGCATGTTTAAAGTGATTTTCATGCTTCCAGGGGCTCGGGAAGTTAATTAAATACCATTTGGAGGCATTTAATGTTCAAGCAAAAACGGCTGATTTTCGACAAAAGAGATAACACCCCCCCATTACGTCATGCTTCAGAAATGTGGAAAATGGTCCGTTTTCAAATGTTTTATTTTTGAACGTCAGTTCACATTTGTAGGTGGATCATCAGTGTTAGAGCTAAAATTAGCATGTTTAAAGTGATTTTCATGCTTCCAGGGGCTCGGGAAGTTAATTAAATACCATTTGGAGGCATTTAATGTTCGAGCAAAAACGGCTGATTTTCGACAAAAGAGATAACACCCCCCCATTACGTCATGCTTCAGAAATGTGGAAAATGGTCCGTTTTCAAATGTTTTATTTTTGAACGTCAGTTCACATTTGTAGGTGGATCATCAGTGTTAGAGCTAAAATTAGCATGTTTAAAGTGATTTTCATGCTTCCAGGGGCTCGGGAAGTTAATTAAATACCATTTGGAGGCATTTAATGTTCGAGCAAAAACGGCTGATTTTCGACAAAAGAGATAACACCCCCCCATTACGTCATGCTTCAGAAATGTGGAAAATGGTCCGTTTTCAAATGTTTTATTTTTGAACGTCAGTTCACATTTGTAGGTGGATCATCAGTGTTAGAGCTAAAATTAGCATGTTTAAAGTGATTTTCATGCTTCCAGGGGCTCGGGAAGTTAATTAAATACCATTTGGAGGCATTTAATGTTCGAGCAAAAACGGCTGATTTTCGACAAAAGAGATAACACCCCCCCATTACGTCATGCTTCAGAAATGTGGAAAATGGTCCGTTTTCAAATGTTTTATTTTTGAACGTCAGTTCACATTTGTAGGTGGATCATCAGTGTTAGAGCTAAAATTAGCATGTTTAAAGTGATTTTCATGCTTCCAGGGGCTCGGGAAGTTAATTAAATACCATTTGGAGGCATTTAATGTTCGAGCAAAAACGGCTGATTTTCGACAAAAGAGATAACACCCCCCCATTACGTCATGCTTCAGAAATGTGGAAAATGGTCCGTTTTCAAATGTTTTATTTTTGAACGTCAGTTCACATTTGTAGGTGGATCATCAGTGTTAGAGCTAAAATTAGCATGTTTAAAGTGATTTTCATGCTTCCAGGGGCCCAAAACACAAGATTTATGGAATGGTTAAAAGTGCATGAAAATGGCCAATTTACTCACTCTGAGTTCTCAAAAAGGGTTTCTTCGCCCCGGGAAGTTAATTAAATACCATTTGGAGGCGTTTAATGTTCGAGCAAAAACGGCTGATTTTCGACAAAAGAGATAACACCCCCCCATTACGTCATGCTTCAGAAATGTGGAAAATGGTCCGTTTTCAAATGTTTTATTTTTGAACGTCAGTTCACATTTGTAGGTGGATCATCAGTGTTAGAGCTAAAATTAGCATGTTTAAAGTGATTTTCATGCTTCCAGGGGCTCGGGAAGTTAATTAAATACCATTTGGAGGCATTTAATGTTCGAGCAAAAACGGCTGATTTTCGACAAAAGAGATAACACCCCCCCATTACGTCATGCTTCAGAAATGTGGAAAATGGTCCGTTTTCAAATGTTTTATTTTTGAACGTCACTTCACATTTGTAGGTGGATCATCAGTGTTAGAGCTAAAATGAGCATGTTTAAAGTGATTTTCATGCTTCCAGGGGCCCAAAACACAAGATTTATGGAATGGTTAAAAGTGCATGAAAATGGCCAATTTACTCACTCTGAGTTCTCAAAAAGGGTTTCTTCACCCCGGGAAGTTAATTAAATACCATTTGGAGGCATTTAATGTTCGAGCAAAAACGGCTGATTTTCGACAAAAGAGATAACACCCCCCCATTACGTCATGCTTCAGAAATGTGGAAAAGTGTCCGTTTTCAAATGTTTTATTTTTGAACGTCAGTTCACATTTGTAGGTGGATCATCAGTGTTAGAGCTAAAATTAGCATGTTTAAAGTGATTTTCATGCTTTCAGGGGCTCGGGAAGTTAATTAAATACCATTTGGAGGCATTTAATGTTCGAGCAAAAACGGCTGATTTTCGACAAAAGAGATAACACCCCCCCATTACGTCATGCTTCAGAAATGTGGAAAATGGTCCGTTTTCAAATGTTTTATTTTTGAACGTCAGTTCACATTTGTAGGTGGATCATCAGTGTTAGAGCTAAAATTAGCATGTTTAAAGTGATTTTCATGCTTCCAGGGGCTCGGGAAGTTAATTAAATACCATTTGGAGGCATTTAATGTTCGAGCAAAAACGGCTGATTTTCGACAAAAGAGATAACACCCCCCCATTACGTCATGCTTCAGAAATGTGGAAAATGGTCCGTTTTCAAATGTTTTATTTTTGAACGTCAGTTCACATTTGTAGGTGGATCATCAGTGTTAGAGCTAAAATTAGCATGTTTAAAGTGATTTTCATGCTTCCAGGGGCCCAAAACACAAGATTTATGGAATGGTTAAAAGTGCATGAAAATGGCCAATTTACTCACTCTGAGTTCTCAAAAAGGGTTTCTTCACCCCGGGAAGTTAATTAAATACCATTTGGAGGCATTTAATGTTCGAGCAAAAACGGCTGATTTTCGTCAAAAGAGATAACACCCCCCCATTACGTCATGCTTCAGAAATGTGGAAAATGGTCCGTTTTCAAATGTTTTATTTTTGAACGTCAGTTCACATTTGTAGGTGGATCATCAGTGTTAGAGCTAAAATTAGCATGTTTAAAGTGATTTTCATGCTTCCAGGGGCTCGGGAAGTTAATTAAATACCATTTGGAGGCATTTAATGTTCGAGCAAAAACGGCTGATTTTCGACAAAAGAGATAACACCCCCCCATTACGTCATGCTTCAGAAATGTGGAAAATGGTCCGTTTTCAAATGTTTTATTTTTGAACGTCAGTTCACATTTGTAGGTGGATCATCAGTGTTAGAGCTAAAATTAGCATGTTTAAAGTGATTTTCATGCTTCCAGGGGCCCAAAACACAAGATTTATGGAATGGTTAAAAGTGCATGAAAATGGCCAATTTACTCACTCTGAGTTCTCAAAAAGGGTTTCTTCACCCCGGGAAGTTAATTAAATACCATTTGGAGGCATTTAATGTTCGAGCAAAAACGGCTGATTTTCGACAAAAGAGATAACACCCCCCCATTACGTCATGCTTCAGAAATGTGGAAAATGGTCCGTTTTCAAATGTTTTATTTTTGAACGTCAGTTCACATTTGTAGGTGGATCATCAGTGTTAGAGCTAAAATTAGCATGTTTAAAGTGATTTTCATGCTTCCAGGGGCTCGGGAAGTTAATTAAATACCATTTGGAGGCATTTAATGTTCGAGCAAAAACGGCTGATTTTCGACAAAAGAGATAACACCCCCCCATTACGTCATGCTTCAGAAATGTGGAAAATGGTCCGTTTTCAAATGTTTTATTTTTGAACGTCAGTTCACATTTGTAGGTGGATCATCAGTGTTAGAGCTAAAATTAGCATGTTTAAAGTGATTTTCATGCTTCCAGGGGCTCGGGAAGTTAATTAAATACCATTTGGAGGCATTTAATGTTCGAGCAAAAACGGCTGATTTTCGACAAAAGAGATAACACCCCCCCATTACGTCATGCTTCAGAAATGTGGAAAATGGTCCGTTTTCAAATGTTTTATTTTTGAACGTCAGTTCACATTTGTAGGTGGATCATCAGTGTTAGAGCTAAAATTAGCATGTTTAAAGTGATTTTCATGCTTCCAGGGGCCCAAAACACAAGATTTATGGAATGGTTAAAAGTGCATGAAAATGGCCAATTTACTCACTCTGAGTTCTCAAAAAGGGTTTCTTCACCCCGGGAAGTTAATTAAATACCATTTGGAGGCATTTAATGTTCGAGCAAAAACGGCTGATTTTCGACAAAAGAGATAACACCCCCCCATTACGTCATGCTTCAGAAATGTGGAAAATGGTCCGTTTTCAAATGTTTTATTTTTGAACGTCAGTTCACATTTGTAGGTGGATCATCAGTGTTAGAGCTAAAATTAGCATGTTTAAAGTGATTTTCATGCTTCCAGGGGCTCGGGAAGTTAATTAAATACCATTTGGAGGCATTTAATGTTCGAGCAAAAACGGCTGATTTTCGACAAAAGAGATAACACCCCCCCATTACGTCATGCTTCAGAAATGTGGAAAATGGTCCGTTTTCAAATGTTTTATTTTTGAACGTCAGTTCACATTTGTAGGTGGATCATCAGTGTTAGAGCTAAAATTAGCATGTTTAAAGTGATTTTCATGCTTCCAGGGGCTCGGGAAGTTAATTAAATACCATTTGGAGGCATTTAATGTTCGAGCAAAAACGGCTGATTTTCGACAAAAGAGATAACACCCCCCCATTACGTCATGCTTCAGAAATGTGGAAAATGGTCCGTTTTCAAATGTTTTACTTTTGAACGTCAGTTCACATTTGTAGGTGGATCATCAGTGTTAGAGCTAAAATTAGCATGTTTAAAGTGATTTTCATGCTTCCAGGGGCCCAAAACACAAGATTTATGGAATGGTTAAAAGTGCATGAAAATGGCCAATTTACTCACTCTGAGTTCTCAAAAAGGGTTTCTTCACCCCGGGAAGTTAATTAAATACCATTTGGAGGCATTTAATGTTCGAGCAAAAACGGCTGATTTTCGACAAAAGAGATAACACCCCCCCATTACGTCATGCTTCAGAAATGTGGAAAATGGTCCGTTTTCAAATGTTTTATTTTTGAACGTCAGTTCACATTTGTAGGTGGATCATCAGTGTTAGAGCTAAAATTAGCATGTTTAAAGTGATTTTCATGCTTCCAGGGGCTCGGGAAGTTAATTAAATACCATTTGGAGGCATTTAATGTTCGAGCAAAAACGGCTGATTTTCGACAAAAGAGATAACACCCCCCCATTACGTCATGCTTCAGAAATGTGGAAAATGGTCCGTTTTCAAATGTTTTATTTTTGAACGTCAGTTCACATTTGTAGGTGGATCATCAGTGTTAGAGCTAAAATTAGCATGTTTAAAGTGATTTTCATGCTTCCAGGGGCCCAAAACACAAGATTTATGGAATGGTTAAAAGTGCATGAAAATGGCCAATTTACTCACTCTGAGTTCTCAAAAAGGGTTTCTTCACCCCGGGAAGTTAATTAAATACCATTTGGAGGCATTCAATGTTCGAGCAAAAACGGCTGATTTTCGACAAAAGAGATAACACCCCCCCATTACGTCATGCTTCAGAAATGTGGAAAATGGTCCGTTTTCAAATGTTTTATTTTTGAACGTCAGTTCACATTTGTAGGTGGATCATCAGTGTTAGAGCTAAAATTAGCATGTTTAAAGTGATTTTCATGCTTCCAGGGGCTCGGAAAGTTAATTAAATACCATTTGGAGGCATTTAATGTTCGAGCAAAAACGGCTGATTTTCGACAAAAGAGATAACACCCCCCCATTACGTCATGCTTCAGAAATGTGGAAAATGGTCCGTTTTCAAAAGTTTTATTTTTGAACGTCAGTTCACATTTGTAGGTGGATCATCAGTGTTAGAGCTAAAATTAGCATGTTTAAAGTGATTTTCATGCTTCCAGGGGCCCAAAACACAAGATTTATGGAATGGTTAAAAGTGCATGAAAATGGCCAATTTACTCACTCTGAGTTCTCAAAAAGGGTTTCTTCACCCCAGGAAGTTAATTAAATACCATTTGGAGGCATTTAATGTTCGAGCAAAAACGGCTGATTTTCGACAAAAGAGATAACACCCCCCCATTACGTCATGCTTCAGAAATGTGGAAAATGGTCCGTTTTCAAATGTTTTATTTTTGAACGTCAGTTCACATTTGTAGGTGGATCATCAGTGTTAGAGCTAAAATTAGCATGTTTAAAGTGATTTTCATGCTTCCAGGGGCCCAAAACACAAGATTTATGGAATGGTTAAAAGTGCATGAAAATGGCCAATTTACTCACTCTGAGTTCTCAAAAAGGGTTTCTTCACCCCGGGAAGTTAATTAAATACCATTTGGAGGCATTTAATGTTCGAGCAAAAACGGCTGATTTTCGACAAAAGAGATAACACCCCCCCATTACGTCATGCTTCAGAAATGTGGAAAATGGTCCGTTTTCAAATGTTTTATTTTTGAACGTCAGTTCACATTTGTAGGTGGATCATCAGTGTTAGAGCTAAAATTAGCATGTTTAAAGTGATTTTCATGCTTCCAGGGGCTCGGGAAGTTAATTAAATACCATTTGGAGGCATTTAATGTTCGAGCAAAAACGGCTGATTTTCGACAAAAGAGATAACACCCCCCCATTACGTCATGCTTCAGAAATGTGGAAAATGGTCCGTTTTCAAATGTTTTATTTTTGAACGTCAGTTCACATTTGTAGGTGGATCATCAGTGTTAGAGCTAAAATTAGCATGTTTAAAGTGATTTTCATGCTTCCAGGGGCCCAAAACACAAGATTTATGGAATGGTTAAAAGTGCATGAAAATGGCCAATTTACTCACTCTGAGTTCTCAAAAAGGGTTTCTTCACCCCGGGAAGTTAATTAAATACCATTTGGAGGCATTTAATGTTCGAGCAAAAACGGCTGATTTTCGACAAAAGAGATAACACCCCCCCATTACGTCATGCTTCAGAAATGTGGAAAATGGTCCGTTTTCAAATGTTTTATTTTTGAACGTCAGTTCACATTTGTAGGTGGATCATCAGTGTTAGAGCTAAAATTAGCATGTTTAAAGTGATTTTCATGCTTCCAGGGGCTCGGGAAGTTAATTAAATACCATTTGGAGGCATTTAATGTTCGAGCAAAAACGGCTGATTTTCGACAAAAGAGATAACACCCCCCCATTACGTCATGCTTCAGAAATGTGGAAAATGGTCCGTTTTCAAATGTTTTATTTTTGAACGTCAGTTCACATTTGTAGGTGGATCATCAGTGTTAGAGCTAAAATTAGCATGTTTAAAGTGATTTTCATGCTTCCAGGGGCTCGGGAAGTTAATTAAATACCATTTGGAGGCATTTAATGTTCGAGCAAAAACGGCTGATTTTCGACAAAAGAGATAACACCCCCCCATTACGTCAAGCTTCAGAAATGTGGAAAATGGTCCGTTTTCAAATGTTTTATTTTTGAACGTCAGTTCACATTTGTAGGTGGATCATCAGTGTTAGAGCTAAAATTAGCATGTTTAAAGTGATTTTCATGCTTCCAGGGGCCCAAAACACAAGATTTATGGAATGGTTAAAAGTGCATGAAAATGGCAAATTTACTCACTCTGAGTTCTCAAAAAGGGTTTCTTCACCCCGGGAAGTTAATTAAATACCATTTGGAGGCATTTAATGTTCGAGCAAAAACGGCTGATTTTCGACAAAAGAGATAACACCCCCCCATTACGTCATGCTTCAGAAATGTGGAAAATGGTCCGTTTTCAAATGTTTTATTTTTGAACGTCAGTTCACATTTGTAGGTGGATCATCAGTGTTAGAGCTAAAATTAGCATGTTTAAAGTGATTTTCATGCTTCCAGGGGCCCAAAACACAAGATTTATGGAATGGTTAAAAGTGCATGAAAATGGCCAATTTACTCACTCTGAGTTCTCAAAAAGGGTTTCTTCACCCCGGGAAGTTAATTAAATACCATTTGGAGGCATTTAATGTTCGAGCAAAAACGGCTGATTTTCGACAAAAGAGATAACACCCCCCCATTACGTCATGCTTCAGAAATGTGGAAAATGGTCCGTTTTCAAATGTTTTATTTTTGAACGTCAGTTCACATTTGTAGGTGGATCATCAGTGTTAGAGCTAAAATTAGCATGTTTAAAGTGATTTTCATGCTTCCAGGGGCTCGGGAAGTTAATTAAATACCATTTGGAGGCATTTAATGTTCGAGCAAAAACGGCTGATTTTCGACAAAAGAGATAACACCCCCCCATTACGTCATGCTTCAGAAATGTGGAAAATGGTCCGTTTTCAAATGTTTTATTTTTGAACGTCAGTTCACATTTGTAGGTGGATCATCAGTGTTAGAGCTAAAATTAGCATGTTTAAAGTGATTTTCATGCTTCCAGGGGCCCAAAACACAAGATTTATGGAATGGTTAAAAGTGCATGAAAATGGCCAATTTACTCACTCTGATTTCTCAAAAAGGGTTTCTTCACCCCGGGAAGTTAATTAAATACCATTTGGAGGCATTTAATGTTCGAGCAAAAACGGCTGATTTTCGACAAAAGAGATAACACCCCCCCATTACGTCATGCTTCAGAAATGTGGAAAATGGTCCGTTTTCAAATGTTTTATTTTTGAACGTCAGTTCACATTTGTAGGTGGATCATCAGTGTTAGAGCTAAAATTAGCATGTTTAAAGTGATTTTCATGCTTCCAGGGGCCCAAAACACAAGATTTATGGAATGGTTAAAAGTGCATGAAAATGGCCAATTTACTCACTCTGAGTTCTCAAAAAGGGTTTCTTCACCCCGGGAAGTTAATTAAATACCATTTGGAGGCATTTAATGTTCGAGCAAAAACGGCTGATTTTCGACAAAAGAGATAACACCCCCCCATTACGTCATGCTTCAGAAATGTGGAAAATGGTCCGTTTTCAAATGTTTTATTTTTGAACGTCAGTTCACATTTGTAGGTGGATCATCAGTGTTAGAGCTAAAATTAGCATGTTTAAAGTGATTTTCATGCTTCCAGGGGCTCGGGAAGTTAATTAAATACCATTTGGAGGCATTTAATGTTCGAGCAAAAACGGCTGATTTTCGACAAAAGAGATAACACCCCCCCATTACGTCATGCTTCAGAAATGTGGAAAATGGTCCGTTTTCAAATGTTTTATTTTTGAACGTCAGTTCACATTTGTAGGTGGATCATCAGTGTTAGAGCTAAAATTAGCATGTTTAAAGTGATTTTCATGCTTCCAGGGGCCCAAAACACAAGATTTATGGAATGGTTAAAAGTGCATGAAAATGGCCAATTTACTCACTCTGAGTTCTCAAAAAGGGTTTCTTCACCCCGGGAAGTTAATTAAATACCATTTGGAGGCATTTAATGTTCGAGCAAAAACGGCTGATTTTCGACAAAAGAGATAACACCCCCCCATTACGTCATGCTTCAGAAATGTGGAAAATGGTCCGTTTTCAAATGTTTTATTTTTGAACGTCAGTTCACATTTGTAGGTGGATCATCAGTGTTAGAGCTAAAATTAGCATGTTTAAAGTGATTTTCATGCTTCCAGGGGCTCGGGAAGTTAATTAAATACCATTTGGAGGCATTTAATGTTCGAGCAAAAACGGCTGATTTTCGACAAAAGAGATAACACCCCCCCATTACGTCATGCTTCAGAAATGTGGAAAATGGTCCGTTTTCAAATGTTTTATTTTTGAACGTCAGTTCACATTTGTAGGTGGATCATCAGTGTTAGAGCTAAAATTAGCATGTTTAAAGTGATTTTCATGCTTCCAGGGGCTCGGGAAGTTAATTAAATACCATTTGGAGGCATTTAATGTTCGAGCAAAAACGGCTGATTTTCGACAAAAGAGATAACACCCCCCCATTACGTCAAGCTTCAGAAATGTGGAAAATGGTCCGTTTTCAAATGTTTTATTTTTGAACGTCAGTTCACATTTGTAGGTGGATCATCAGTGTTAGAGCTAAAATTAGCATGTTTAAAGTGATTTTCATGCTTCCAGGGGCCCAAAACACAAGATTTATGGAATGGTTAAAAGTGCATGAAAATGGCCAATTTACTCACTCTGAGTTCTCAAAAAGGGTTTCTTCACCCCGGGAAGTTAATTAAATACCATTTGGAGGCATTTAATGTTCGAGCAAAAACGGCTGATTTTCGACAAAAGAGATAACACCCCCCCATTACGTCATGCTTCAGAAATGTGGAAAATGGTCCGTTTTCAAATGTTTTATTTTTGAACGTCAGTTCACATTTGTAGGTGGATCATCAGTGTTAGAGCTAAAATTAGCATGTTTAAAGTGATTTTCATGCTTCCAGGGGCTCGGGAAGTTAATTAAATACCATTTGGAGGCATTTAATGTTCGAGCAAAAACGGCTGATTTTCGACAAAAGAGATAACACCCCCCCATTACGTCATGCTTCAGAAATGTGGAAAATGGTCCGTTTTCAAATGTTTTATTTTTGAACGTCAGTTCACATTTGTAGGTGGATCATCAGTGTTAGAGCTAAAATTAGCATGTTTAAAGTGATTTTCATGCTTCCAGGGGCTCGGGAAGTTAATTAAATACCATTTGGAGGCATTTAATGTTCGAGCAAAAACGGCTGATTTTCGACAAAAGAGATAACACCCCCCCATTACGTCAAGCTTCAGAAATGTGGAAAATGGTCCGTTTTCAAATGTTTTATTTTTGAACGTCAGTTCACATTTGTAGGTGGATCATCAGTGTTAGAGCTAAAATTAGCATGTTTAAAGTGATTTTCATGCTTCCAGGGGCCCAAAACACAAGATTTATGGAATGGTTAAAAGTGCATGAAAATGGCCAATTTACTCACTCTGAGTTCTCAAAAAGGGTTTCTTCACCCCGGGAAGTTAATTAAATACCATTTGGAGGCATTTAATGTTCGAGCAAAAACGGCTGATTTTCGACAAAAGAGATAACACCCCCCCATTACGTCATGCTTCAGAAATGTGGAAAATGGTCCGTTTTCAAATGTTTTATTTTTGAACGTCAGTTCACATTTGTAGGTGGATCATCAGTGTTAGAGCTAAAATTAGCATGTTTAAAGTGATTTTCATGCTTCCAGGGGCCCAAAACACAAGATTTATGGAATGGTTAAAAGTGCATGAAAATGGCCAATTTACTCACTCTGAGTTCTCAAAAAGGGTTTCTTCACCCCGGGAAGTTAATTAAATACCATTTGGAGGCATTTAATGTTCGAGCAAAAACGGCTGATTTTCGACAAAAGAGATAACACCCCCCCATTACGTCATGCTTCAGAAATGTGGAAAATGGTCCGTTTTCAAATGTTTTATTTTTGAACGTCAGTTCACATTTGTAGGTGGATCATCAGTGTTAGAGCTAAAATTAGCATGTTTAAAGTGATTTTCATGCTTCCAGGGGCTCGGGAAGTTAATTAAATACCATTTGGAGGCATTTAATGTTCGAGCAAAAACGGCTGATTTTCGACAAAAGAGATAACACCCCCCCATTACGTCATGCTTCAGAAATGTGGAAAATGGTCCGTTTTCAAATGTTTTATTTTTGAACGTCAGTTCACATTTGTAGGTGGATCATCAGTGTTAGAGCTAAAATTAGCATGTTTAAAGTGATTTTCATGCTTCCAGGGGCCCAAAACACAAGATTTATGGAATGGTTAAAAAGTGCATGAAAATGGCCAATTTACTCACTCTGATTTCTCAAAAAGGGTTTCTTCACCCCGGGAAGTTAATTAAATACCATTTGGAGGCATTTAATGTTCGAGCAAAAACGGCTGATTTTCGACAAAAGAGATAACACCCCCCCATTACGTCATGCTTCAGAAATGTGGAAAATGGTCCGTTTTCAAATGTTTTATTTTTGAACGTCAGTTCACATTTGTAGGTGGATCATCAGTGTTAGAGCTAAAATTAGCATGTTTAAAGTGATTTTTCATGCTTCCAGGGGCCCAAAACACAAGATTTATGGAATGGTTAAAAGTGCATGAAAATGGCCAATTTACTCACTCTGAGTTCTCAAAAAGGGTTTCTTCACCCCGGGAAGTTAATTAAATACCATTTGGAGGCATTTAATGTTCGAGCAAAAACGGCTGATTTTCGACAAAAGAGATAACACCCCCCCATTACGTCATGCTTCAGAAATGTGGAAAATGGTCCGTTTCAAATGTTTTATTTTGAACGTCAGTTCACATTTGTAGGTGGATCATCAGTGTTAGAGCTAAAATTAGCATGTTTAAAGTGATTTTCATGCTTCCAGGGGCTCGGGAAGTTAATTAAATACCATTTGGAGGCATTTAATGTTCGAGCAAAAACGGCTGATTTTCGACAAAAGAGATAACACCCCCCCATTACGTCATGCTTCAGAAATGTGGAAAATGGTCCGTTTTCAAATGTTTTATTTTTGAACGTCAGTTCACATTTGTAGGTGGATCATCAGTGTTAGAGCTAAAATTAGCATGTTTAAAGTGATTTTCATGCTTCCAGGGGCCCAAAACACAAGATTTATGGAATGGTTAAAAGTGCATGAAAATGGCCAATTTACTCACTCTGAGTTCTCAAAAAGGGTTTCTTCACTTCGGGAAGTTAATTAAATACCATTTGGAGGCATTTAATGTTCGAGCAAAAACGGCTGATTTTCGACAAAAGAGATAACACCCCCCCATTACGTCATGCTTCAGAAATGTGGAAAATGGTCCGTTTTCAAATGTTTTATTTTTGAACGTCAGTTCACATTTGTAGGTGGATCATCAGTGTTAGAGCTAAAATTAGCATGTTTAAAGTGATTTTCATGCTTCCAGGGGCTCGGGAAGTTAATTAAATACCATTTGGAGGCATTTAATGTTCGAGCAAAAACGGCTGATTTTCGACAAAAGAGATAACACCCCCCCATTACGTCATGCTTCAGAAATG
Organism: Lissotriton vulgaris; assembly: GCF_964263255.1. Lineage (NCBI taxonomy): Eukaryota > Metazoa > Chordata > Amphibia > Caudata > Salamandridae > Lissotriton > Lissotriton vulgaris. The sequence continues at coordinate 81,762 of NW_028253398.1, forward strand.
TGGAAAATGGTCCGTTTTCAAATGTTTTATTTTTGAACGTCAGTTCACATTTGTAGGTGGATCATCAGTGTTAGAGCTAAAATTAGCATGTTTAAAGTGATTTTCATGCTTCCAGGGGCTCGGGGAAGTTAATTAAATACCATTTGGAGGCATTTAATGTTCGAGCAAAAACGGCTGATTTTCGACAAAAGAGATAACACCCCCCCATTACGTCAAGCTTCAGAAATGTGGAAAATGGTCCGTTTTCAAATGTTTTATTTTTGAACGTCAGTTCACATTTGTAGGTGGATCATCAGTGTTAGAGCTAAAATTAGCATGTTTAAAGTGATTTTCATGCTTCCAGGGGCCCAAAACACAAGATTTATGGAATGGTTAAAAGTGCATGAAAATGGCCAATTTACTCACTCTGAGTTCTCAAAAAGGGTTTCTTCCCCCCGGGAAGTTAATTAAATACCATTTGGAGGCATTTAATGTTCGAGCAAAAACGGCTGATTTTCGACAAAAGAGATAACACCCCCCCATTACGTCATGCTTCAGAAATGTGGAAAATGGTCCGTTTTCAAATGTTTTTATTTTTGAACGTCAGTTCACATTTGTAGGTGGATCATCAGTGTTAGAGCTAAAATTAGCATGTTTAAAGTGATTTTCATGCTTCCAGGGGCCCAAAACACAAGATTTATGGAATGGTTAAAAGTGCATGAAAATGGCCAATTTACTCACTCTGAGTTCTCAAAAAGGGTTTCTTCACCCCGGGAAGTTAATTAAATACCATTTGGAGGCATTTAATGTTCGAGCAAAAACGGCTGATTTTCGACAAAAGAGATAACACCCCCCATTACGTCATGCTTCAGAAATGTGGAAAATGGTCCGTTTTCAAATGTTTTATTTTTGAACGTCAGTTCACATTTGTAGGTGGATCATCAGTGTTAGAGCTAAAAATTAGCATGTTTAAAGTGATTTTCATGCTTCCAGGGGCTCGGGAAGTTAATTAAATACCATTTGGAGGCATTTAATGTTCGAGCAAAAACGGCTGATTTTCGACAAAAGAGATAACACCCCCCCATTACGTCATGCTTCAGAAATGTGGAAAATGGTCCGTTTTCAAATGTTTTATTTTTGAACGTCAGTTCACATTTGTAGGTGGATCATCAGTGTTAGAGCTAAAATTAGCATGTTTAAAGTGATTTTCATGCTTCCAGGGGCCCAAAACACAAGATTTATGGAATGGTTAAAAGTGCATGAAAATGGCCAATTTACTCACTCTGAGTTCTCAAAAAGGGTTTCTTCACCCCGGGAAGTTAATTAAATACCATTTGGAGGCATTTAATGTTCGAGCAAAAACGGCTGATTTTCGACAAAAGAGATAACACCCCCCCCATTACGTCATGCTTCAGAAATGTGGAAAATGGTCCGTTTTCAAATGTTTTATTTTTGAACGTCAGTTCACATTTGTAGGTGGATCATCAGTGTTAGAGCTAAAATTAGCATGTTTAAAGTGATTTTCATGCTTCCAGGGGCTCGGGAAGTTAATTAAATACCATTTGGAGGCATTTAATGTTCGAGCAAAAACGGCTGATTTTCGACAAAAGAGATAACACCCCCCCATTACGTCATGCTTCAGAAATGTGGGGAAAATGGTCCGTTTTCAAATATTTTATTTTTGAACGTCAGTTCACATTTGTAGGTGGATCATCAGTGTTAGAGCTAAAATTAGCATGTTTAAAGTGATTTTCATGCTTCCAGGGGGCCCAAAACACAAGATTTATGGAATGGTTAAAAGTGCATGAAAATGGCCAATTTACTCACTCTGAGTTCTCAAAAAGGGTTTCTTCACCCGGGGAAGTTAATTAAATACCATTTGGAGGCATTTAATGTTCGAGCAAAAACGGCTGATTTTCGACAAAAGAGATAACACCCCCCCATTACGTCATGCTTCAGAAATGTGGAAAATGGTCCGTTTTCAAATGTTTTATTTTTGAACGTCAGTTCACATTTGTAGGTGGATCATCAGTGTTAGAGCTAAAATTAGCATGTTTAAAGTGATTTTCATGCTTCCAGGGGGCTCGGGAAGTTAATTAAATACCATTTGGAGGCATTTAATGTTCGAGCAAAAACGGCTGATTTTCGACAAAAGAGATAACACCCCCCATTACGTCATGCTTCAGAAATGTGGAAAATGGTCCGTTTTCAAATGTTTTTATTTTGAACGTCAGTTCACATTTGTAGGTGGATCATCAGTGTTAGAGCTAAAATTAGCATGTTTAAAGTGATTTTCATGCCTTC
>NW_028253399.1:0-40000 GCF_964263255.1 Lissotriton vulgaris
CCCCAACTTTTTGCCTGGTGTATCTGTGAGAAGGTGGCCTGATATGCAGTGGTCACTATTCTAGTGAACACTATGTATCAGTCCAGCAACCCTTATTGATGATTGGTTGTAAGTCAACCTTATAGACCAGCTATCCTAGTAGCGTGGATACGAGCAGTCTAAGGCTAAAAACTCGAGAGGGCGTGTTAAGCCAGCTGTTATACCACATATACCCCTTGAACACCAAGTGAAAGGAAACCACACAAGTGTTATGAAAATAGACAGTTATTTATTAAAGATCACAACAGCCCTGTACTCTTTATGAGGACTGGGTACTAAGCACAAACCAAAACTCTTATAAAAATACTTAAGTTAGCACAGTATATACAAATGCCCGAGGGGCAGGGAAAACCATTTACTTGAAAAGTGGAATGCGAAATTACTAGCAGGTAAATACAGTACTAATAGGCTTTGGAATCGCTAGGACTTGACTATAGAATCGTTAGATTACTTCTAGGGGACTCGGGTGCAGTGTGTGCACTCTCACGCGAGATGCGGGACAAAGTCTATGGTAGCTAGAATTTGCAAGGTTAGTGTTCTCGGGCGAACCCGACCTGGTAGGGAGAAAACGAAAGTAGATTCTGACCCTTGGATAGTGAGGCTATGCTGGGGCACCGAAATGCCGAAGTTACCTAGCCCAGGGGCTGCAGCTGCATAGGACTCAAAAGACGTCGGGAATCCTCGTTGACGGACCAGGAGCCTGGAAGAAAGAAGTTGCTGGCAGGCGACCAGTGAAGAAAGTTCGGTGGATCCAAGCCTGGATCGATGGAAGATGACACCTGAAAGCAGAGGGGACCAAGTTCGAGACTACTAGCCAGTAGTCAGTGGGCACCAGGAGGGCACCGGATGGTAGCCACCTCGACAAGGCGTGTGGGTGACGCTGGGCTCGGGGATCTCACGGACCAGGAGGCGTTGTCGGCGACCAGGAAGGAGGGTCGAGCTGTCCCACGAAGATAGAAGCTGTCGGCGTCGCTGGACCCAGGATTGGGCAACAAAGCCTTGGCAAATTCAAGCCCACGCGGTGGACCTAAAATGGCGTCTGGAGTGGACCAGGAGGGTCCGGGGTGCCTCTCTTGAAGAAGGAAGCAAGGGCCAGTCTGGAGCAACCAGACCAGCAGCAGTGATGTCGTCGGGCGTCGTTCAGAAGGCCACAAGCCAGCCGGCTAGTAGCCAAACAACGCGGTGCACAGCAAACAGCAGAAGGGCCCCACGCAGATCGTGGAGATGCAGGGAGGCTGATCTTGGGTGCTGGAGCTGCGCAGGGTCGGGGCTTCTCGGACCCCAAAGCACTCACCCGTGGAGGACACGGTGGGCTTGCAGTAAAGATGTCGTGCAGTCTTGGCGATCGTCGGTCCCTCGAGGTCTCGTCGCACTCACGGTTCTCAGCTTTGCTGTAGAGGTGAGTAGAGGACAGAGGTGCCAGGGATGCCGGGTCTCGTCGAGCTGGGTCGTCGGATTCGTGATGAAGGACTTGCAGCAGACCGCAGTGTTCTTTAGGATGGTGCCTGCGGATGCAGGGTGACTACTCCTTAGCCACAAGGGAGAATCTTGATGAAGAAATCGTGAAGTCCTTTCGCAGAAAGTCGTGTCTTGATTCCAAAGATGATCTAATTTGAACAGGGGGCCCGATCCCATCTTTATACTAAAAAAGGGGGCTGACCCGGTGACTATGTCCTGCCTATGGGTGGGACTAGGAGGGGGGTGGTTACACCCCTCTGCCATTCCGGACTTTCCCCAGGCCAGGGGCTGGTGTGCCCCTGGAACTGGTTCTGACCGGCCTATGCGTAGTGAGCACCGGGGTGCCACTCAGCAGTCACCTTCCTGAAAAGCCCTGCCTACCCAGGATACACAAAACCATGTCTGGGACGGTGCTAGCACCGCCCCGGACAGGAAACCCTTTGTCCAGGCCTCCCTCGCTGGAAGGACTCCCAGCAGCAGGAGGTCAGACTCGTGTCTGTGGTGGCAGCATCCATTTTGTGGAGCTGAGGCTTCAGTTAACTTTAACCGGGGTTCACAGTTACTTACATGTCGTGTCCCTCTAGAAGGGTGGAATGCTAACCCCGTCGCCAGAATTGGCGAGGGGTTAGTATTCCAATTCGTATGACACCTTACTCGACATGTTTTGATAAAGCAATACCAAAGTTAGCATTTAACCGCGAGGATTATAATGCACTTAAGAGTATATGGTATGCGATATCATGGAACAGCTATTAGGACTTGGTTCCGCAAGCTGCAGACAGGCTCAGCTCATGCCAGAGCACCATCTCACACGATTCCAAGCACTCTGCCTTCAGGATTGTCAAGGCCTGCCATAGGAGTGACTGATAGGAATCTGTGTGTCCATTTTAGGGTTAGGTATAGGTATACTACACCTACAGCAAAGAGTGATTACACGACTTTGCCCCAGCTGTCATGCAGCCAGTTGTGTCAAATTTAGGAGGCCAGCCAGGGGTGGCATAATACATGCTGCAGCCCCTGGCAGCCCTGGGTACACCTATGCCCTGAGTTACAGGGTCTGATAAGGTGGTCCAGTACCAATTGGTAAATGCACCTAGGGTACATGTCGTAATTTAGAAAGAGAACAGCCAGGCTGTGGGTCTGATTGGCAGGCCCACAGCCAGAGAAAGTCGTAAACCAGTGAAACAAAAGCAAAAAATCTGGGTGATCATAGGATTGCAGACCCTACTCTCCTATAGTATCTGAAAGAAACACGTTCGTATTAGATTCCTTACCTTAGAATATCCCCAGGCGTCAGTCTGGATCCGGAAACTTTTGCGTAGCAGTACCCCTGCGCGTCGGTAGGCGTTGTCTGCAGGCGTCCCCTGCGGCTCCGCGTCCGTCGTCGGCGTCGTGCGCCGTGATGACGTCGCTGGAGTATATAGACGCCGCCTCCGCGCGCTGACGTTAGTTCTTCTTTTTTCCGCGCCAGTAAGCGCAGATCCGAAGAGCAGTACTCCGGTCTTTTGACCAAGTTTTGTCAACTTTCTCTATCTTTTTGGTGCCTGGTAGGATGCCCGGTTTCAAGAATTGTGACGGTTGTGACCGCACGATGTCGGTCACGGACCATCACCGACTCTGCCTCCGGTGCCTGGGCCCCGACCACGACGTGGACGCCTGCGTCGATTGCCGGGCTCTGACTAATAAGGCTAGACGGGAGCGGTCCCGCAAGCTACTCGAGCTCCGGGTGTCGGCCCCGCATCGGGAGCGGTCCCGGTCCGGCCGGAGGTCCAGGGAGCGTTCGAGGGAGCGGTTGCGGAGCCGCGCCGGACGTTCCGGAAGTCGTCACCATTCGTCGGGCTCTTCAGGTAAGAAACACAAGAAGTCGGGGCGTCGTCATCGTACCCCCGACTCCCCCCGACGCTCGCACGACGCGGCCGGGGGTTCGGGTGACCCCAACCCCGCGGCTCCGCGAGAGTCGCCGGCGCGGCCTACTCCATACCCTCCGGTCCCTGGGCAAGGTGCGACGCCTGAGGAGATTGAGGCGTTCCTCATGGCCATGAGGGCGCTCACTTCTCCGACGGGGCCTACGGCGCCTTCGGGCCCAGTGCTACCGTCTGGGGGCCCTGGCGGTTCGCCTGACTCGACGCCATCGGGTGCTCCGGCCCCGGTGCCGCCGACGGCTCCGACCCCGGCGCCGCATGGGCCTTCGGGGTCGACGCCGGGTGGTCTGCCGGCCGCTCCGGCGCCGATTCCATCGGGGTTACCCCCGACGCCGTCCCCGCGCGGTGCCGGTTCTCCTGTGCCGGCTCCGGGCGGCACCGTTCCCATACCCTCCCCGAATCCGGATGCGGAGTCGAACCGACGCCGGGCTCGACGCCGATGGGGCCTGTGAACCCCGAGGAGCCGGTCTACATCGTTGACTCCGAATATGGAGATGATGAAGAGTACGGGGAAGGTTGGGAGGGGTCTGAGGACCCTCTGTCACGTGAGTGCCAGTATGACGTGGACTGGACAGGTGATTTGGGGGATGCCAGTGGTCTGGACGACTCTCCTAACCGTGGCTTTGTCTCTCCTCCTTACGTGGCATCGGAGGAGGGGGCTGCTTATTCAGTGGTATTGATGAGGGCTGCCAAGGCCTTACACCTTGAGCTCCACGTCGCGGCCGTGAGGCCTAACATCCTCACTCAGGTCTTCAAACCGCAGTCATGCCCACAGGAGCCACTGCTGCCGTTTAACGAAGCCTTGTCAGACGTTCTGTTGGGCACGTGGTCCAGGCCCTCTTCAGGTTTGCCTGTTGATCGGAACGTGGCCAGACGCCACCGTCCTTGTCCGGACGACCCCAAGTTCCTGTCCACCCATCCCACCCCTGAGAGTCTGGTGATCCAGGCCTCAACCTCCCAGACCGCATTCCCGTCGGCCCCGCCCGACCGGGAATCTAAGAGGTATGACCAGTATGGCAAGAAGGTCTTCTCGTCCCTGAGTTTGGGACTGCGGTCTTGCAACACCGCTTGCCTCTTGACTCCCACTCTGTGTGCCTCCCACTCTGTGTGGGATACGGTCGCGGAACTGCTGCCAGAATGCCCCATGGAGGTGCGGGCAAAACTCGGCAAGGCTGTGGCTGAGGGCCGAGATGCAGCAAAATATTCCATACCGTGTGGTCTTGATACGACCGACTCGCTAGGCAGAGCGATGTCCACGACGGTGGCGATTCGTCGCCACGCCTGGCTGAGATCCGCCAACTTTTCGGCAGATGTCCAGAATGCCTTGATGGACATGCCGTTCGATGGCTGTCGCCTGTTTGGTGACAAGGCGGACCACGCGCTGGAACCCTTCAAGGACTCCAGGGTCACGGCCAAGTCCTTGGGTCTCTCGACCCAGCGCCAGCAAACGGGTTCGTTTCGCTCCTTTCGTGGCCAAGGAAGGGGCGTCCCCACACGTGCTGCCAGCCACGCGCCGCAACAATCTTTTCAACGCGGTGGCGGCCGTGGAAACCGCCGTGGAGGCGGTCGGGGTCAACGGCGGGGTCAGGCCGCACCTCCCCCCGCAGCATCTGCCTCCAAATCCTCCTAGTCTGTGCTTTCAGCCCATGTGACGCCGGTGGGTGGCAGGGTTCGCCATCACCACGCCCGCTGGCGCACAATCACATCGGACAGGTGGGTGCTGCAACTCGTCCGAAGGGGCTACTCCCTCCCCTTCGAGACCTCTCCTCCAGCCATGCCACCGCAGAACCACCGTGTGTCGGGGGACCACTTGACACTTCTGCAGGAGGAAGTTACGGCCCTCTTGGCCAAGGGGGCCATCGAGCGCGTTCCTGGGCCAGAAGTAGGGCGTGGTTGCTATTCCCACTACTTTCTGGTGCCCAAGAAGGACAAAGGGGGCCTACGTCCTATCTTGGATCTACGGAACGTCAACGGCTTCCTCCGGAAGGAGAAGTTCAAGATGTTGACATTAGCTCAGGTCTTGGCTGCTCTAGACCCGCAAGACTGGATGGTAGCGTTGGACTTGCAGGATGCGTATTTTCACATCCCCGTCCTGCCGGCCCACCGGCGTTACCTGCGGTTCACGGTAGGCCAGGAGCACTTTCAGTTTATCGTGCTCCCCTTCGGCCTTACCAGCGCCCCACGGGTGTTCACGAAGGTGATGGCGGTGGTCGCAGCTCACCTGCGCAGGTTAGGGGTTTCAGTCTTCCCCTACCTCGACGACTGGTTGTTGAAGGTGGGCTCGCCCCAGGCAGTCGTCAACCACCTCCAGACTACGGCGGATATCCTGCACAGCCTGGGATTTTCCATCAATGTGCCGAAGTCACACCTGTGCCCCTCTCAGAAGCTTCTTTTCATCGGAGCGGTTCTCGACTCGGCGCAGTTTCGGGTTTACCCGCCCGAACAGCGAGTCTGGGATATTCAGGCCCTGATTCCGATCTTCAGGCCGTTATCCCGGGTTTCGGTCAGGCTGACGCTGCGGCTTCTGTGGCTGATGGCCTCCTGCATCCTTCTGGTGCATCACGCACGGTGGTGGATGCGGGCTCTGCAGTGGGACCTGAAGTTTCAGTGGGCCCAGCACCGGGGCAACCTTTCCGACCATGTCCTGATCTCGGAGGGCACTGCGAGACAGCTGCAGTGGTGGCTCACGGACCGCAATTGGGTCAACGGCAGATCCCTCTCCCTTCCCCAACCGGAGCACGTAGTTGTGACGGACGGGTCCCTCCAGGGCTGGGGTGGCCACTTGGGAGAGGCGGAGATCAGAGGACTCTTGTCTCCGGCGGAGTCCCGGCTCCATATCAATCTTGTTGGAGCTGCGGGCGATTCGTCTGGCACTGAAAGCATTCCTCCCGTCTGTCCGAGGGAGTGCAGTGCAGGTGTTCACGGACAACACCACCGCCATGTGGTACTGCAACAAACAGGGCGGTGTGGGGTCGTGGACCTTATGCCAGGAGGCTCTGCGCCTCTGGCAATGGCTGGAACATCAGGGCGTGACTCTGGTGGTTCAACACCTGGCAGGTTCTCTGAACGCCAGGGCGGACGAACTCAGCCGTCGGTGCTCGATGGATCACGAATGGCGTCTGAACTCGGACGTGGCGCAAGGCCTCTTTCTGCGTTGGGGAGAGCCTTGGTTAGATCTATTCGCCACCGAAGAGAACGCGCAATGTCATCAGTTCTGCGCGTTGGAATTTCCAAGGCGGCACTCGCCCGGAGACGCTTTTCGTCGCGAGTGGAGCTGCGGTCTGTTGTACGCCTTTCCGCCTATACCTCTTCTGCCCAGAGTGCTGAAGAAGATCAAGCGCGACCGGGCACAAGTCTTCCTTGTGGCTCCGGACTGGGCACGAAGGTACTGGTATCCCGAGCTACTCAGTATGTCAGTCGATCCCCCGGTTCGTCTGCCTCTTCAGGAGGACCTTCTGTCGCAGCAGCAGGGGACGGTCCTCCACCCGAACCTGTCCAGTCTCCACCTCCATGCATGGAGATTGAGCGGCGACAGTTGAGGCCATTTGACTTGCCTCCTGAAGTTTGCAACATCATTCTGGCAGCCAGGCGTCCCTCCACAAAAACGGTATACGCCTGCAGATGGAACAGATTTGTGGCATGGTGCACAGCAAAGGCTGTGGATCCTCTCAATGCCCCTCTCTCTGAGATTATTCTCTTCCTTCTTTCTCTTGCCCAGCAGGGCTCTGCTCTGGGCACTATCAAGGGCTATCTTTCGGCTCTTTCAGCCTTTCTGAGGCTGCCTGACCAACCTTCTTTGTTCAAGTCCCCTATAGTAAACAGATTTCTGAAGGGCATCACTCATACCTTTCCTCCTGTTCCTTTCGTGATGCCTCAGTGGGACTTGAACCTGGTTCTAACATTTCTGATGTGCGCCCCCTTTGAGCCGCTTCATAACTGTCCACTTCGCCTTCTTTCTTTGAAGACTGCCTTCCTGGTAGCCATCACCTCTGCCAGGAGAGTGAGTGAGCTCCAGGCCCTCTCTTGTAAGCCTCATTTCCTTTCAGTCCATCCGGACAAGGTTGTTTTGAGGACTAGGCCCTCCTTCTTGCCTAAGGTGGTCACGGCCTTCCACATGGGGCAGTCCATCACATTGCCCACCTTCTTTCCGCCTCCGCACCCCTCGAGAGAGGAGGAGAGGCTCCACCGTCTGGACCCAAAACGTGCGCTCTCGTTCTATCTGGATCGCACACGCCAGTTCCGGGTGGATGATCAACTCTTTGTTGGGTACGCGGGCGCTAAGAAAGGGAAAGCGGTGCACAAGAGGACCATTTCTCGATGGATTATCATGTGCATCCAGGCGTGTTACTCCTTGGCTAAGAAGGAACCACCTGTTGGGCTGCGGGCTCATTCCACTTGAGCCACGGCCACTACAACTGCCTTGGGCCGAGGTGTGCCCTTGCAGGACATTTGCCAGGCTGCTACGTGGGCTTTGTTGCACACGTTTGCGAGGCACTACTGCCTGGACAGTCCAGTCCAGAGGGATGGCTACTTTGGCCGTTCCGTTCTCCAGGACTTTCTGGTGTGAATATTGGTTCGCAGACCCACCACCACGGGGATGGTATTGCTGGTGTATCTATTCTAAGGTAAGGAATCTATCACGAACGTGTCTCTTTCAGATGCACAAGTTACTACTTGTGTAACGATATATCTGTAAGAGACATTAGTTAGTGATAGATTCCTTACCGACCCACCCATCCTCCCCGTTCTGCGAACCGATATCTAGGGTTAAGGTCATCCCCTTTCAGGGCCCTAGTTTCTTGGCACCAGTGTCGGTTTTTGTCATGGCTCTGTTCTTCTGGCGCGGAAAAGCTGTGGCTAAGAACTGACGTCAGCACGCGGAGGTGGCGTCTAAGTACTCCGACGACGTCATCACGGCGCCCACGACGACGGACGCGGAGCCGCAGACGACGCCTACCGACGCGCAAGGGTACTGCTACGCAAAACTTTCCGGATCCAGTCTGACGCCTGGGGATATTCTAAGGTAAGGAATCTATCACTAACTAATGTCTCTTACAGATATATCGTTACACAAGTAGTAACTTGTGCAGCGGGCCCCCTTCCCAAATTAGATAATTCTGAATCTTGACTACTTTCCATGAAAGGACTCTTGACTTTTATTGAAGACTCTCTCTTGTGGCTATGGAGTAGCCACCCTGCACCCGCAGGCACCATCTAAGCATCGCGGTTTGCTGTAAGTCCATCCTCCGGATCAAGACTGCCCAGCTCGACGAGACCCGGATTCCCTGGCATCTCTGACCTCTACCTGCATCATCAGCCCAGCTGAGATTCGTGGGTGTGACGAGACCTGAAGGGACCGGCCATCTTCAAAACTGCACGACGCTTAACCAGCACGACCACCAAGGGATCCTCGAGTAAGTGCTTTGGGGTTTGAGAAGCCCTAACCCTGAGCTGCTCCAGCACCGAAGTCCAGCCCCCCAGCATCCACGAGATCTGCGTGGGGCCCTTCTGCTCTTTGCTGCTCACTGCGTTGTCCGGCCACTTGCCTGCTGGCTTGTAGCCCTCCTGACGACGAACCACGACGATTGCGTCGCTGGTCTGGTTGCTCCAGACTGGCCCTAGCTCCCCTCCAACAGAGGAGCCCCCCGGACCCTCCTGGTCCACTCCAGACGCCATATTGACTCCATCACGTGGGCTTGACTTTGCCAAGGTTTGTTGCCCCAAACCTGGGTCCAGCATCGCCGACAGCAGACACCTTCGTGGGACAGCTCGCACCTCCATCCTGGTCGCTGACAACGCCTCCTGGTCCGAGGGATAGCAGAGTCCAGCGTCGCCCACTCACCGGGTCGAGGTGACTTCATCCGGTGCCATCCTGGTGCCCACCTAATCACTGGCTAGTGATTAAGAACTGAGTCCCCTTTGCTTTCAGGTCGTCTCCATCATCGATCCAGGCTTGGATCACATCGAACTTCTTCACTGGTCGCCTGCCAGCAACTTCTTCTTTCAGGCTCCATAGACTTAAACAAGGATTCCCAACGTCGTTTGAACCCTATGAAGCCGCAGCCCCTGGGCTAGGTAACCTGAGCATTTCGGTGCTCCAACGTAGGTTCACTATCTACGTGTCCAGATCCTTTTGCGTTTTCAGTCTATCTAGTCGGATTCGTCCGATAACACTAACTTTACGAATACTAGTATCCATAGACTTTGTCCCGCATCCCGCGTGAGAGTGCACACTCTGCACCCGATCTCCCTAGGCCTCCTGCTCCTAACCTGAAGGTTCAGTAGTGTAGACCTAGCGATCCTAAAGCCTCTGGATCTTGTTACTTACCTGCTAGTATTTCGCATTCCACTTTTAGAGTATATGGTTTTTCGTGCCCCTCGGGCATTTGTGTAAATTGTGCAACTTCAAGTATTTTCGTAAGAGTTTTGTTGTGTGCTTAGCTCCCTGACTCATAAAGAGATCAGGGTAGACTTGTTATAACTAAATATCCTTTTATTTTCATCACAACTTGTGTGGTGTCCTTTCACGTGGTGTTCAAGGGGTATATGTGATGGTATAACAGCTGGCTTAACACGCCCTCTAGAGTTTAGCCTAAAGACTGCTCTTGTCCATGCTACTAGGATAGCTGGTCTATAAGGTTGACTTACAACCAATCATCAATAAGGGTCGTTTGGTATGATACACAGTGATCACTAGAATAGTGAGCACTATATATCAGGCCAACTTCTCACATCATATATCAGGCCAACTTCTCACATTGGTGTGCAGCGGGTGGGATTTGAGCTTGTGTTGTTTTTGCCAAATATAATCTTGAGATATCATTTGAAAGATCACATAAGGTACCATAGGTACATATAACTGTGAGAAGTTGGCCTGATATATAGTGCTCAATATTCTAGTGATCACTGTGTATCATACCAAATGACCCTTATTGATGATTGGTTGTAAGTCAACCTTATAGACCAGCTATCCTAGTAGCGTGGACAAAAGCAGTCTTTAGGCTAAACTCTAGAGGGCGTGTTAAGCCAGCTGTTTTACCGTCACATATAGCCCTTGAACACCAAGTGAAAGGACACCACACAAGTTATGAAAATAAAGGATATTTATTTATAACAAGTCTACCCTGAACTCTTTATGAGTCAGGGAGCTAAGCAGAATACAAAACTCTTATGAAAATACTTTAAGTTGCACAATTTACACAAATGCCCAAGGGGCACGAAAAACCATATACACTAAAAGTGGAATGCGAAATACTAGCAGGTAAGTAACTCGATCCAGAGGCTTAAGGATCGCTAGGACTACACTACTGAACCCTAAGGTTAGGAGCAGGAGGCCTAGGGAGATCGGGTGCAGAGTGTGCACTCACGCGGGATGCGGGAAAAAGTCTATGGAGGCTAGTATTTCTAAAGTTACTGTTTCCGGACGAATCCGACTAGGTAGACTTAAAACGAAAAAGGATCTGGACACTTGGATAGTGAACCTGCGTTGGAGCACCGAAATACTCGGGTTACCTAGCCCAGGGGCTGCGGCTGCATAGGGTTCAAAAGACGTCGGGAATCCTCGTTGTAGTCTATGGAGCCTGAAAGAAGTTGCTGGCAGGCGACCAGTGAAGATGTTCGCAGTGATCCAAGCCTGGATCAGTGGTGGAGACAACCTGAAAGCAGAGGGGACTCAGTTCTTAATCACTAGCCAGTGATTGTGTGGGCACCAGGATGGCACCGGATGAAGTCACCTCGACTAGGTGAGTGGGCGACGCTGGACTCTGCAGTCACACGGGCTAGGAGGCGTTGTCGGCGACCAGGCTGGAGGTGCGAGCTGTCCCACGCAGCTGTCTGCTGTCTGAGATGCTGGGTCCAGGATTGGAGCAACAAGCCTTGGCAAAAGGAAAGCCCACGCGGTGGAGTCAAAATGGCGTCTGGAGTGGACCAGGAGGGTTCAGGGCACTTCTTGTTGAACAAGGAGCAAGGGCCATTCTAGAGGACCTAGACCAGCGGCGAAAATGTCGTGGTACGTCGTCAGGAGGGCCACTAGCCAACGGGCAAGTGACCGGACAACGTGGCAAGCAGCAAAGGAGCAGAAGGGCCCCACGCAGATCTCGTGGATGCTGGGGGGCTGGACTTCGGTGCTGGAGCTGCTCTGGGTTGGGGCTTCTCAAACCCCAGTGCACTCACTCGAGGATCCCTCGGCGGTCGTGCTGGTTAAGCATCGTGCAGGTCTTGAAGATAGCCGGTCCCACAGGTCTCGTCGCACCCACGAATCTCAGCTGGGCTGATGATGCAGGTAGAGGTCAGAGATGGCAGGGAATCCGGGTCTCGTCGAGCTGGTCAGTCTTGATCCGGAGGATGGACGTGCAGCAAACCGCAAGCGCTTAGATGGTGCCTGCTGGTGCAGGGTGGCTACTCCTTAGCCACAAGGGAGAGTCTTCAGAGAATGACAAGAGTTCCTTTCGTGGAAAGTAGTTCAAGTTTCAAGATTATCCAATTTGGGAAGGGTGCCGGCTCCTACCTTTATTCTAAGAAAAAGGGGCTGGCACGTGACTAGGTCCTGCCCATGGGTGGGACCAGGAGGGGGGTGGTTACACCCCTCTCCTTTGTCCGGTGTCTCCCCAGCTCAGGGGCTGGTGTGCCCCTGGAACTGGTTTGAGCCGGCATATGCACAGTGAGCACCGGAGTGCCACTTGCAGTCACCTTCCTCTCAGCCCTGCCTACCTGGGATACACAAAATCCTGTCTGGGATGGTGCTGGCACCTCCCCTGACAGGAAACCCTTTGTCCAGGCCTCCCTCGCTGGAAGGACTTCCAGCAGCAGGAGGTCAGACTCGTGTCTCAGTGGCAGCATCCATTTTGTGGAGCTGAGGCTGTGTTTAACTTTAACCGGGGTTACAGCTACCAACATGTCTTCTCCCTCTAGAGGGGTGGAATGCTACCCCGTCGCCAGAACTGGCGAGGGGGTAGTATTCCAAAGGGTATGACACCTTACACGACATGTTTAGATAATGTCAGACCAAGTTACCATAACCGCGAGGATTATAAGGCACTTAAAAGTATATGGTCTGACGCTATCATGGAAACGGCTAAGGGATAGATCCCGAAGGCCGCAGACAAGCTCAGCTCATGCCAGAGCACCATCTCAATTGATTCCAAGCACTCTGCCTTCAGGATTATTAAGGCCTGCCATAGGAGTGACTGATAGGAGATCTGTGTGCCCATTTTAGGTTTAGATATAGGTATACTATATCTAAAGCAGGGGTGATTACACCACCTTGCCCCAGCTGTCAAGCAGCCAGTTGTGTCTGTTTTGGATGGCCAGCCAGGGGTGGCATAATACATGCTGCAGCCCCTGGTAGGCCCCGTGTGCACCTATTCCCTGGGTACCTAAGGTACACTGTACAGGGGCTGATAAGGTGACTCAGTATCCAATTAGGTATGTACCTAGGGTACATGCAATCCATTTTACAGAGAGAGCAGTGGGCCTGGGGTCCTGAATAGCAGGGCCCCAGGTCAACCAAGTCGAAAAAACCAGCAAGACACCAGGCAAAAAGTTGGGGGCAACCATAGTCAGATATCCACCTTCCTACACTGAGGGTGCTAACAATTACCAAGTCCTGAAGAATACACTGATTGATGGGTTTGGCTTAACAACTGAACAGTACAGGTTGATGTTCAGAGACACCCAGAAAACTCATGCTCAGGATTGGACTGACTTTGTTGATTGTGCCACTAAGGCTTTGGAAGGCTGGCTACTGGGAAGTAAGGTTACTGATTACACAGGATTGTATAATCTAATTATGAGAGAGCAAGTCTTAAATAATTGTCAGAACCAGTTATTACACCAGCACCTGGTAGACTCTGATCTGACCTCTCCACAAGAATTGGGTAAGAGGGCAGACAAATGGGTCAGAACCAGGATTAGGCCTAAGAACCAAGGTGGTGACCAAAAGAAGGAATCAACCAAGCCTCAAGAGACGGGTGGGAATACATCTTCAGATCAAACCACATCAGGGCCCCAAAAATCCCCTGAAAAGGGTGGGTCCCAGAATCCTTCCAATACCCAAAAGAAACCTTATTGCCATACCTGCAAACAGGTAGGCCTTTGGAAAACTGACAGCAGTTGCCCAAGGCCCAACAACAATAAGGAAAACATACCCCCAAGTAACACTTCCACGCCTCCTGTTACTACTAGCAGTAATCCCCCCAGGTGGTGGGAGTGCCCCCAAGAATTTGGGTGGATTTACTTTGGGAGTTCCTGGGGACTCTGGCCTAACCAGGTCCCCTGACTTAGATACTCTTGTCTGTGAGACTGGCATGGGGTTTGCCAACTTCACAGCTTGTCCCAACACTTTGGACAAGTACAGACAGGAGCCCCTCATCAATGGTCTAAAAGTTGAGGCCTATAGAGACACAGGGGCTAGCATGACCATGGTGACTGAGAGCACAGTCCCCTCAAGGCAACTTATACCTGGAGCCACATACCAGGTGACCAACATTGATGGAGTGCAGAGAGATCATCCCATGGCAGTGGTCAATCTCAGCTGGGGAGGTGTCACTGGTCCCAAGAGAGTGGCAGTGTCATCAAACTTGCCTGTAGATTGCCTACTGGGGAATAATTTAGAGATCTCAGCCTGGGCTGAGGTAGAGCAAGAAATCTATTTTAAAATGGTAAACCTCCATGGTAAGGTTAGTGAGGCAGTGGTGGCCACAGCCTCAGTCCAAGATGTCCTCCCTGAACAGGTCAGGAGGGCTGTGCCAGTCACAGCCCAATCTCAGACAGATTCCTTCCCTGAACAGGTTGGCAAGGCTGTGATGGTAACAGCCCATACCCAAACTGAGTCCCTTCCTGAAAAGGTTGGTGGAGTTGTGATGGCCACAGCTCAAACTCAGACACATACTAGTGTTGTGAAGCCTGAAACTATAGATCACCCCACTCAGACAGAGAGCATTGCGGAGGAAGAGAAATCTCCCTCCCACCAGACTTTAGGAAATGATCGGCCTCCTCAGGGAACTGATCTTACCCCTTGTGAAGAAACTGCCCCAGAGGTAGTCAGGCCTAGCCTGGCAGAGCCTCTGATGTCAGTGGACCCTTCCAAGGTGGGACCCAGTCTGGAGCAGGTAACCTGCCCCTCTCTACCCTGCCTCAGCCAGCCCAGGGCTGTAGAGGTCAGGGAGGCCAGTGGTGAACCCCAAAGGGCCCCCTGTCCAAAAGAACTCCCCAATCAGCAGATTAAGGGCACTGAAGCTAGCAGGCCTAGCCAAGTGAAAATAAAACAGACTCCTGAGGGATCCCCCTTAAACTTAATTAGGGACCTCCCACAGATGGACACTGTTGGGCACAGCCAAACCTGGGACCTAAGGGCCCCAAACCTGACCTGTCCCTCCAGTAAGCCAAACAGAGGGACCCAGCCTCCAGCTTTAGGTAGCCAGAGGTTGACCCTGAGAGCACACTGTAGGAGAGTAGGGTCTGCAATCCTATGATCACCCAGATTTTTTGCTTTTGTTTCACTGGTTTAAGACTTTCTCTGGCTGTGGGCCTGCTAATCAGACCCACAGCCTAGCTGTTCTCTCACTAAATTACAACGTGTACCTTAGGTGCATTTACAAATTGGTGCTGGGCCACCTTATCAGACCCTGTAACTCAGGGCATAGGTGTACCCAGGGCCTACCAGGGGCTGCAGCCATCTAAATCTGACACAACTGGCTGCACGACAGCTGGGGCACGGTGGTGTAATCACCCTTTGCTTTAGATATAGTATACCTATATCTAACCCTAAAATGGACACACAGATTCCTATCAGTCACTCCTATGGCAGGCCTTGACAATCCTGAAGGCAGAGTGCTTGGAATCGTGTGAAATGGTGCTCTGGCATGAGCTGAGCCCGTTTGCAGCTTGCGGAACCAAGTCCTAATAGCTGTTCCATGATCACGCATACCATATACTCTTAAGTGCATTATAATCCTCGCGGTTATATGCTATCTTTGGTATCGCTTTATCAAAACATGTCGAGTAAGGTGTCATACGAATTGGAATACCAACCCCTCGCCAATTCTGGCGACGTGGTTAGCATTCCACCCTTCTAGAGGGA
The DNA here is from genome assembly GCF_964263255.1 of Lissotriton vulgaris. Taxonomy (NCBI): domain Eukaryota; kingdom Metazoa; phylum Chordata; class Amphibia; order Caudata; family Salamandridae; genus Lissotriton; species Lissotriton vulgaris. The sequence continues at coordinate 15,499 of NW_028253399.1, forward strand.
CACGACATGTATGTAACTGTGATCCCCGGTTAAAGTTAACTCAAGCCTCAGCATCACAAAATGGATGCTGCCACCACAGTTTAAGTCTGACCCCCTGCAGCTGGGAGTCCTTCCAGCGAGGGGAGCTTGGACAAAGGGTTTCCAGTCAGGGGCGGTGCTAGCACCATCCCAGACAGGGTTTTGTGTATCCTGGGTAGGCAGGGCTTTACAGGAAGGTGACTGCAAGTGGCACCCCGGTGCTCACTACGCATCTGCCGGCTAGAACCAGTTCCAGGGGCACACCAGCCCCTGAGCTGGGGAAAGTCCGGCATGGGAGAGGGGTGTAACCACCCCCCTTCCTGGTCCCACCCCCAGGGCAGGACCTAGTCGCGTACCCACCCCTTTCTTTAGGATAAAGGCAGGAGAGGGGACCCTTCCAAATTAGATCATCTTTGAATCAAGAAACTACTTTCTACGAAAGGAACTCTCGACTTCTTCTCAAGATTTCTCCCTTGTGACTAAGGAGTAGTCACCCTGCATCCGCAGGCACCATCAAGAACACTGTGGTTTGCTGCACGTCCTTCCTCCGGAATCCGACCGACCAGCACGACGAGATCCGGCTTCCCTGGCACCTCTGACCTCTACCTACCTCTACAGCTAAGCTGAGAACCGTAGGTGCGACGAGACCTCGAGGGACCGGCCATCATCAGAACTGCACGACTTCTATCCAGCACGACCGCCGAGGGATCCTCTGGTGAGTGCTTCGGGGTCCGAGAAGCCCCGACCCTGAGCAGCTCCAGCACCGAAGACCAGCCCCCCAGCATCCACGAGATCTGCGTGGGGCCCTTCTGCTTTTTGGCTGCTCACTGCGTTGTCTGGCTACTAGCCTGCTGGCTTGTGGCCTTCGCGACGACGACCGACGACATCACCACTGCTAGTCTGGTTGCTCCAGACTGGCCCTTGCTCCCTTCCAAAAGAGGAGCACCCCGGACCCTCCTAGTCCACTCCAGATGCCATTTTAGGTCCACCGCGTAGGCTTGAATTTGCCAAGACTTGTTGCCCCAATCCTGGGTCCAGCAACGTCGACAGCATCAACCGTCGTGGGACAGCTCGCACCTCCATCCTGGTCGCCGACAACGCCTCCTGGTCCGTGAGACTGCAGAGCCCAGCGTCGCCCACTCACCTGGTCGAGGTGACTCCATCCGGTGCCATCCTAGTGCCCATCTGATCACTGGCTAGTGATTCAGGACTTGGTCCCCTCTGCTTACAGGTGTCTTCCATCTTCGATCCAGGCTTGGATCCATCGAACAATCTTCACTGGTCGCCTGCCAGCAACTCCTTCTTTCAGGCTCCTGGTTCGTCAACGAGGGTTTCCGACGACACTTGAACCCTATGCAGCCGCAGCCCCTGGGCTAGGTAACTTCGGCATTTCGGTGCCCCAGCATAGCCTCACTATCCAAGGGTCCAGATCCACTTTCGTTTTCAGCCTACCTTATCGGGTTCGCCCGAGAACACTAACTTTGCTTTTACTAGCCTCCATAGACTTTGTCCCGCATCCCGCGTGAGAGTGCACACTCTGCACCCGAGTCCCCTAGGCCTCCTACTAGTAATCTGAAGGTTCAGTAACGTAGTCCTAGCGATTCCAAAGCCTATTAGTCCAGTACTTACCTGCTAGTAATTTCGCATTCCACTTTCATAGTATATGGTTTTCCGTGCCCCTCTGGCATTTGTGTAAATTGTGCAACTTAAAGTATTTTCGTAAGAGTTTTGTTGTGTGCTTAGTACCCTGTCCTCCTAAAGAGTACAGGGCTGTTGTGATCTAAATAAATACACTGTTTATTTTCATAACACTTGTGTGGTGTCCTTTCACTTGGTGTTCAAGGGGTATATGTGATGGTATAACAGCTGGCTTAACACGCCCTCTAGAGTTTAGCCCGAAGACTGCTCGTATCCATGCTACTAGGATAGCTGGTCTATAAGGTTGACTTACAACCAATCATCAATAAGGGTTGTTTGGACTGATACAAAGTGCTCACTAGAATAGTGAACATTATATATCAGGCCAACTTCGAACACACACTGCAACTCAGTCCTGGAAAGAAAGGCATGTATGGTGGATAGTGATTGGAGGAAGTTGAGCCCAACATTAGTGGAGTCTCACTTCAGTACTCCATCCCAACACCAGCCTTTTACCTTGCCAAAACACACCACAGGTAGAGATTCCTTATGGTGGAGACCCTCAGATACCCTTAGAGTGAGGGATTGCTTAGTGGACCATGAGATAGGGGGTAACCATGCCAGTGCATATACCACCTCATATGGCCACTCAGGCAATATAGGCTTACCTGGTCAAGGATAACCTTATCTCCTTTCGTTTGGGGGGGGGGGGGGTTATGTAGGAAGGTGGATATCTGACTATGGTTGCCCCCAACTTTTTGCCTGGTGTTTTGCTGGTTTTTCGACTTAGTTGACCTGGGGCCCTGCTATTCAGGACCCCAGGCCCACTGCTCTCTCTGTAAAATGGATTACATGTACTCTAGGTATATATCTAATTGGATACTGATTCACCTTATCAGCCCCTGTACAGTGTACCTTAGGTACCCAGGGCATAGGTGCATCCAGGGGCTGCAGCATGTATTATGCCACCCCTGGCTGGCCATCCAAATCTGACACAACTGGCTGATCAAGCAACTGGGGCAAGGTGGTGTAATCACCCTTTGCTTTAGATATAGTATCCCTATATCTAACCCTAAAATGGACACATATCCTCCTATCAGTCACTCCTATGGCAGGCCTTATCAATCCTGAAGGCAGAGTGCTTGGAATTATGTGAGATGGTGCTCTAGCATGAGCTGAGACTGTCAGCAGCTTTCGGAACCAAGTCCTTTAGCTGTTTCCATGATAACGCTATACCATATACTCTTAAGTGCATTATAATCCTCGTGGTTATTGCTAACTTTGGTATAGCATTATCAAAACATGTCGAGTAAGGTGTCATAGAAATTGGAATACTACCCCCTCGCCAATTCTGGTGACGGGGGTAGCATTCCACCCTTCTAGAGGGACAAGACATGTATGTAACTGTGAACCCCGGTTAAAGTTAACTCGAGCCTCAGCATCACAAAATGGATGCTGCCACCACAGACACAAGTCTGACCTCCTGCTGCTGGGAGTCCTTCCAGCGAGGGAGGCTTGGACAAAGGGTTTCCTGCCTTGGGAGGTGCTAGCACCACCCCAGACAGGATTTTGTGTATTAGATAGGACAGGGCTGAAAGGAATGAGACATGCCTGGGGCGCACAAGGTGTCCCTGTGCATACTCCGGTCTAAACCAGTTCCTGGGTCTCTCCAGCTCCAGCTCTGGCGCAAGACCTGTACAAAGGATAGGGGGTGTAACCACCCCTCTTCTCTTCCAGGGGATACTCATCAATAGTCATAAGCACTGAATAGTCCCTCCCTCGTGCAGCCCAAAATAACCATACTAGGCTCAAAAGACTGCCCCCAAATGCCTGAAAAATCTTTACATTTGTTAAATAAAGACATATAAATTACATTATATGAAAATGCAAAGAAGAAAGCACTGCCTTAGTTGACTTTGAAACACACAACCGGTATTTTCAAAGGTAAAACAGGCAGGATCATAGAGGCAGCTTTAGCCTAGATAGGCTGCTTTGTAACAATAGGAAAAAAAAACTGGCGCTGTGCCTTTAAGAACTCTATGAGCCTCCAGGCTCCCATCATGCACCACAGGTGACAGTTAGGTCAGTTCTTTTTTCCGGCTCCTTCTTCGAGGATCATGGAGCATTGAGCTTGCCAGTTGGTGATATTATTTCACTTTCGTCTGGAAATTCTTTTTTTTTTTTTGTCATTACTCGACGTCTTTAGTCATTATCTGACTAAATCAACAATTTTTTGTGGTTTTTTGGCCTTTTTTCCAGTCACAATGCCGGCCTTATTAAGTGTCCGGCCTGTGGTAAAAAAATGTCCATCTTCACACAAGCCAGAACTTTGCTACCATTGCAGCAAGTTGTCGAACAAAACTTTGAGAGAGAGAGAAGAGCAGGCTTCAGTCCCTGCAGCAGACTTTCACTCCAGGAAACCTTCTCTGCAAAAAGAACGTAAGGAAAGAGGGGAGAAGAGAAAACATCGTTACCCTTCAACTTTGAGGGACAGATCTTCTTCTAAAGTTCCGGTATGTTCAAAATCGTCAATCAGCGTCACGTCTTCCATCGACGTCGACGTTGAAGAAGAATTCGCCGTCGATGAGAGGTGAGAAACGCCATGAGCGTAGGCGATGCAAGTCTGGCTCCCCTACGGCTACGAGAGGACGGGACTCGACGTTCACCGTCGAGAGGCTCGAAAGATCAGTCAAGGTCGCCGTCAAGAGGCGCTATGACACCGACGTTGAACCGGGCATTGGAGGTTTCGACGTCGAAGAGCCCAGGTCAGATGGCGTTGAGGCACACGACGCCGAGAAAAGCGCTGTTGTCGAGGCACATGACGCCATCACCTAAGAGACGACGTCGAGGAGGTCGCCGTCGAGAAAGTAGACGCCGAGGGAGTCTCAGTTTAGGAAATCGTCGCCGAGGAGGTCGTCGCCGAGGAGGTCGTCGCCGAGGAGGTCGCCGTCTAGAAGGACACCTTCGAGAAGATCGCCTTTGGAAAGGTCTACGTCGAGGAGACCGCGGTCCAGGTCTCCTGCAGCTAAGAGGCCTAGAACGGTTTATAAAAAACGATCTCCGGTTTCTTGGCTTCTTCTAGGAGTTCTTCTTCCTCCCCTGGGCTGAAGATTGTACAAATCTCCCCAGAGCCATCAAGAGCGCCTTCACCTACAGGGGCTAATATCTCTCCACGATGGTTGGGAGAACTAAGAGACTGGAAGATAATGAGAATCAACCTTCCAAGGTCTAAATCCAGGTCGCCGGTGTCGGAAAGGCCCGCGTCAAGATCAAGGTCACCTCTTTTATGAGTGATCCAGTCTCCTGTGAGGCGTGAGCGTACTCCGCAGAGGAAATCTCCATCAGCGAGAAGGTGGACTTCACCTTCTCCGAGGTCTTCACATCACCGTTCATCCAAGAGACGTGATACGAGATCTTCGACAAAGTCTACGGATTCGAAGAGAAATTACTCACCGACGTCATCGACTCCTCCAAGTTGTATATCGCCGATTGATGACATAATCACATTTAATGAGGTTCTTTGCAGTGGAGCAGCGAAACTTAATATAGAAATGCCTGTCTCTACTGCGAAGACTACGGATAACATCGAGACATTGCATCAAAGATTATCGTCGAGACGTCTACTTCCTCTGGTTCCAGGTCTATTGGAGCCTGCTGAGCATAAGTTCTTGACTCCTGCTTCTTTGGGAGCGGTTCCCTCACGAATCGCAAAGAAGTATAGGGCGCCAGACAATGACCCGTTATTTCTAAGATCTGAGCCACAACCTGATTCGGTCATCGTTTCAGCGACACGTAAAAATCAGAACGGGTCGACGTCCTCATCTGTTCCCCCAGACAAGGACAGCGAAACTATGGATTCGGTAAGGAAGAAAGTGTGTGCCACTTCTGCTTCCTACATGAAGGTCGCCAGCGCCTCCGCTTTGTTGGATCGCTATGACAGCGCACTTTGGGATTCCTTATCCCCGGTTCGCTGAAAAACTTCCCAAAGAAGACAAAAATGACTTCCTGGAAATCCTTCATGAAGGTGGGCTAGTGTCTAATCAGGTGATTAGCGCAACTGCGGATGCTTCCGATCTGTCTACGCATGGCTATGCTCATTGTCTTTGCGCAAGGCGCTCAGCTTGGCTAAGACTTACGGGCCTTAAGCCTGAAGCCCAACACCGCATTTTAAACCTGCCGTTTAATGGGAAATTGCTCTTTGGATCTCATGCTGACGATGAGATGTCAAAAATGAAGACAGAGCTGGATACTGTGAGAGCTGTAGGTCTCGAAAAGAGAAAGGACAATTTTAAGAGAAAATACCGTCCTTATGATCGGAGACAGGGCCAGCAGAGGGTTCAAACCCCTCAATGGTCTTCGCAGCAAAATCAAGGAAGATCTCAGTTCTCCCAGTGTCGTCCTGGTAGAGGGAGGCATATCCAGACAGTCTGCTCCTGGAAACAAGCAACAACAGCAAAAGAAGTGAGTGTTTGCTTCCCCTGAGCCCGTTGACCACTCCGGTGGGGGGGAAGTGTGCGTTTTTACCTGGAGGAGTGGAAAAACATCACAAACGACAAATGGGTGCTGAATATTGTGCAAAATGGATATGCAATCAGATTCAAGTCTCCTCCCCCTTCCATTCTTCCTCAAAAGACTGTATTCCATCTGTAGGAGAGTAGGGTCTGCAATCCTATGATCACCCAGATTTTTTGCTTTTGTTTCACTGGTTTACGACTTTCTCTGGCTGTGGGCCTGCTAATCAGACCCACAGCGTAGCTGTTCTCTCACTAAATTGGCACATGTACCTTAGGTGCATTATCCAATTGGTACTGGGCCACCTTATCAGACCCTGTAACTCAGGGCATAGGTGTACCCAGGGCCTACCAGGGGCTGAAGCATGTATCTGAAAGAGACACGTTAGTGATAGATTCCTTACCTTAGAATATCCCCAGGCGTCAGACTGGATCCGGAAATTTTTGCGTAGCAATACCCCTGCGCGCTGGTAGGCGTCGTCTGCGGCTCCGCGTCCGTCGTCGGCGTCGTGAGCGCCGGGATGACGTCATCGGAGTATATATACGGCGCCCATGCGCGCTGACGTCAGTTCTTCTTTTTTCCGCGCCAGCTAGCGCAGATGCGGAAGAAGCTCTACCCCCAGTCACTTTTTGACTGAAAACTTTTTTGATCTTTTTGATCCTCTAGTCAGTCGATTCTCGACTATCGGTGCCAGGGATGCCCGGGTTCAAGCCTTGCTCGAAGTGCGGCCGACTCATGTCGGTCACGGACCCCCATCGCCGGTGCCTGAAGTGCTTAGGCCTCGACCACGACGATCGAACCTGCTCCGACTGCCGGGCCCTGACGTCGAAGGCTAGGCGGGAGCGGTCCCGCAAGCGTCTCGAGTTGAGGCAGTCGGCCCCGCGCCGCTCCAGGTCCCGGTCCCGGTCCCACGGGAGGTCGAGGGACAGGTCGCGAGGTCGGAGTCATCGACGTTCCGGGAGTGGACACCGATCGTCTGGTTCCAAGTCCTCAGGTAAGAGGCATGAGAGGTCGGAGCGACACCATCGGTCCTCCGACCCGCCCCGTCGCTCGCTCGATGCGACCGGGGATTCGGGCGACACCGCCCACGCGGCTCCGCGGGAGTCGCAAGCGTCGCCGCCTGCCCCACACCTTCGGGTCCCTGGGCACGGCGCGTCGCAGGAGGAGGTCGAGAGGTACCTCATGGCCATGAGGGCCCTCCCTCCTCAGTCGGTTCCCGTGGCGCCTTCGGGCCGATCGGCTCCGTCTGGAGGTCCTTCCGGGTCGGGCGCTTCGGCCCCGACGACGTCGGGTGCTTCGGCGCCGCTGGCGACTTCGGTCCCGGCGCCGCGCGACCTCGCTGGATCCGGCTCCGGATCCGGGACCTCGCCGGTCGACCTTACGACCTCGCCGGCGACGTCCCTTCAGGTGTCGTCCCCGGCAGCCGACGTGGTTGCCGACCCCAATGCTTCCTACGGTCCTGCTCAGGTGTCGGAGGGGCGCCGCTGGGCGCCGATTCCGTCGGCCTTCGGAGAGTTCTATCTCCACGAGGAGGCCCTGGCTGTTAATCCTGGTCTCCAGGAGCCGGGTGACGAGGAGCAATGGGAGGGGTCCGAGGACCCTCTGGCACGTGATTGCCAGTCTCATCAGGACTGGACATATGAGCTTGGGGAGGCCAGTGGTATTGACACCTCGCCAGACACTGGATTTACGTCGCCCCCGACTGTGGCTTCGGAGGCGGGTTCTGCTTACAGTGTAGTGTTGACGAAGGCAGCTAAGGCCCTAAACCTTGAGCTCCCCGTCGCGGCCGTGAGGACTAATCTCCTCACTGAGGTACTCAAACAGCAGTCCGGCTCCGCGGAGCCCCTTCTGCCGTTCAATGAGGCCTTGTGTGACGTTCTGCTGGGCACTTGGTCCAAGCCCGCCACAGGTCCCCCTGTGGATAGGAACGTGGCCAGACGCTACCGGGCGACCCTTGCTTTTTGTCCACCCACCCCACCCCCGAGAGCCTGGTCATCCAGGCCTCCAACTCCCAGACCGCATTCCCGTCGGCCCCGCCCGACAGGGAATCCAAGAGATATGAGCAGTTCGGGAAGAAGGTCTTCTCGTCTGTGAGCCTTGGGCTCCGGTCAGTGAACACCAACTGTCTCTTGGGCCGCTACACCCACACTCTGTGGGACACGGTTGCGGAGGTGCTGCCACAATGCCCTGAGGAGGTCAGGGCTAAACTCAGCCAAACCCTTGCGGACGGCCGAGATGCGGCACGCTTTTCCATCCGGTGTGGGCTGGATACCACGGACTCACTGGGCAGGGCGATGGCAACGACGGTGGCGGTTCGACGCCACGCCTGGTTGAGGTCCGCCAATTTCTCGGCCGATGTCCAGGCCACTCTCCTGGACATGCCGTTTGATGGCCGTCGCCTCTTCGGCGACAAGGCAGACCATGCGCTGGAACGTTTTAAGGACTCCAGGGCCACGGCCAAGTCCTTGGGCCTTGCGGCCCCACGCCAGCAATCGGGTGCCTTTCGCTCCTTTCGTGGCCACGGAAGGGGCGCCCCACCACGGACCGTCAGCCACGCGCCGCAGAATGTTCAGCAACGCGGTGGCGGCCGTGGGAACCGCCGTGGCGGTGGTCGGGGCCAGCGGCGAGGCCAGTCCACACCTCCCTCAGCAGCCCCCGCCTCAAAACCTTCCTAGTCCGAGTTTTCAGGCCCATGTGACGCCTGTGGGAGGCAGGGTTCGCCATCACCTCTCCCACTGGCATACAGTCACTTCGGACAGGTGGGTGCTGCAAATTGTCCGAAGGGGTTTCTCCCTTCCCTTCGAGTCTTCCCCTCCATCCATGCCACCTCAATACCACCGTGTGTCGGGGGATCACTTGCAACTTCTGCAAGAGGAGGTTTCGGCCCTCTTGGCCAAGAGGGCCATCGAGCGCGTTCCTGGGCCAGAAGTAGGACGTGGCTGTTATTCCCACTACTTTCTGGTACCCAAGAAGGGCAAAGGGGGCCTACGCCCTATCTTGGATCTGCGGAACGTCAACGGCTTCCTCCGGACGGAGAAGTTCAAGATGCTCACTTCGGCTCAGGTCCTGGCTGCCCTGGACCCAGGAGACTGGATGGTAGCGTTGGACTTGCAGGACGCCTATTTCCACATCCCCGTCCTGCCGGCCCACCGGCGTTACCTGCGGTTCACGGTAGGCCAAGAGCACTTTCAGTTTACCGTGCTCCCCTTCGGCCTTACCAGCGCCCCACGGGTGTTCACGAAGGTGATGGCGGTGGTCGCAGCCCATCTGCGCAGGCAAAGGGTATCAGTCTTCCCCTACCTCGACGACTGGTTGTTGAAGGCGGGCTCGCCCCAGACAGTCGTCAGCCACCTCCAGACTACGGCCGACCTCCTGCACTTGCTGGGGTTCTCCATCAATGTGCCGAAGTCACACCTGTGTCCCTCTCAGAAGCTCCTCTTCATCGGAGCGGTTCTCGACTCGGCGCAGTTTCGGGTTTACCCACCCGAGCAGCGGGTTCGGGATATTCAGGCTCTGATTCCTGTCTTCGGGCCGTTATCCCGGGTCTCGGTCAGGTTGACGCTGCGGCTTCTGGGACTGATGGCCTCCTGCATCCTTCTGGTGCGTCACCCCAGGTGGCGGATGCGGGCTCTGCAGTGGGACCTGAAGTTTCAGTGGGCCCAGCATCAGGGCAACCTGTCCGATCATGTCCTGATCTCGGAGGGCACTGCGAAGCAACTGCAGTGGTGGCTCACGGACCGCGACTGGGTCAGTGGCAGACCCCTCTCTCTACCCCAGCCGGAGCACGTAGTTGTGACGGACGCGTCCCTCCAGGGCTGGGGAGGCCACATGGGAGAGGCGGAGATCAGAGGCCTCTGGTCTCCGGCGGAGTCCCGGCTCCACATCAACCTTCTGGAGCTGCGGGCGATTCGTCTTGCACTGAAGGCATTCCTCCCCTCTGTCAGGGGGAGCGTGGTGCAAGTGTTCACCGACAACACCACCGCCATGTGGTACTGCAACAAACAGGGCGGTGTGGGGTCGTGGACCCTTTGCCAGGAGGCTCTGCGCCTCTGGCAGTGGCTGGAACATCAGGGCGTGACTCTGGTGGTTCAACACCTGGCAGGTTCTCTGAATGCCAGGGCGGACGAACTCAGCCGCCGGTGCATGATGGATCACGAATGGCGTCTGAACTCGGACGTGGCGCAAGGTCTCTTTCGACAGTGGGGAGAGCCTTGGTTAGATCTATTCGCCACAGAAGAGAACGCGCAATGTCAGCAGTTCTGCGCGTTGGAGTTTCCAAGGCGGCACTCGCTCGGAGACGCTTTTCGTCGCGAGTGGAGCTGCGGCCTGTTGTACGCCTTTCCGCCTATACCACTTCTGCCCAGAGTGCTGAAGAAGATCAGGCGCGACCGGGCCCAAGTTATCCTTGTGGCTCCGGACTGGGCTCGAAGATACTGGTATCCCGAGCTACTCAGCATGTCAGTCGATCCCCCGATTCGTCTGCCTCTTCGGGAGGACCTTCTGTCGCAGCAGCAGGGGACGGTCCTGCACCCGAACCTGTCCAGTCTCCACCTACAAGCTTGGAGATTGAGCGGCGGCAGTTGAGGCCATTTGACTTGCCTCCCGAAGTCTGTGACATCATTCTGGCAGCCAGGCGTCCCTCCACAAAGTCGGTATACGCCTGCCGGTGGAATAGATTTGTGGCATGGTGCGCAGCAAAGGCTGTGGATCCCCTCTCTGCACCCCTTTCGGAAGTGCTGCTCTTTCTTCTTTCCCTTGCCCAGCAGGGCTCTGCTCTGGGCACTCTTAAAGGGTACCTTTCTGCTCTTTCAGCCTTCTTGAGGCTACCAGATCAGCCTTCTTTGTTCAAGTCCCCTATAGTGAGTAGATTTCTGAAGGGCATCACGCACATGTTCCCTCCTGTTCCCTTCGTGATGCCCCAGTGAGACTTGAATCTTGTTCTCACCTATCTGATGTGTGCTCCCTTTGAGCCCCTTCATAACTGTCCTCTTCGTCTCCTTACGCTGAAGACGGCCTTTCTGGTTGCCATCACCTCTGCCAGGAGGGTGAGTGAGCTCCAGGCTCTTTCTTCTTCTCCGCCTTTCCTATCTGTTCATCCTGATAAGGTGGTGTTGCGTACACGACCTTCCTTTCTGCCCAAGGTTGTCACGGCCTTCCACATCGGGCAGTCCATCACCTTGCCCACCTTCTTTCCGCCTCCGCATCCCTCGAAAGAGGAGGAGAGGCTCCACCGTCTGGATCCAAAACGTGCGCTCTCCTACTACCTAGACCGCACTCGCCAATTCCGGGTGGATGACCAACTCTTCGTTGGTTACGTGGGCGCGAAGAAGGGAAAGGCTGTACACAAGAGGACCATCTCCAGGTGGATCATCTTGTGCATCCAAGCATGCTACTCCATGGCGAGGAAGGAGCCCCCGGCTGGATTGCGGGCTCACTCCACTCGGGCCACGGCAACGACAACTGCCCTGGGCCGCGGTGTCCCCCTGCAGGACATCTGTCAGGCAGCCACGTGGGCCTCGCTGCACACGTTCGCAAGACACTACTGCCTGGACAGTCAAGTCCGGAGGGATGGCTTCTTTGGCCGTTCCGTCCTCCAGGACTTTCTGGTGTGATATTGGTTCGCAGACCCACCACCGGGGTTGGTATTGCTGGGGTATCTATTCTAAGGTAAGGAATCTATCACTAACGTGTCTCTTTCAGATGCACAAGTTACTACTTGTGTAACGATATATCTGTAAGAGACATTAGTTAGTGATAGATTCCTTACCGCCCTCCCATCCTCCCCGTTCTGCGAACCGATATTTAGGGTTAAGGTCATCCCCTTTCAGGGCCCTAGTTTCAATGGCACCAGTGTTAGTTCTATCATGGCTCTGCGTATCTGGCGCGGAAAAGCTGTGTTATCAGAACTGACGTCAGCGCGCATGGGCGCCGTCTATATACTCCGATGACGTCATCCCGGCGCTCACGACGCCGACGACGGACGCGGAGCCGCAGACGACGCCTACCAGCGCGCAGGGGTATTGCTACGCAAAAATTTCCGGATCCAGTCTGACGCCTGGGGATATTCTAAGGTAAGGAATCTATCACTAACTAATGTCTCTTACAGATATATCGTTACACAAGTAGTAACTTGTGCATTATGCCACCCCTGGATGGCCATCTAAATCTGACACAACTGGCTGCACGACAGCTGTGGCAAGGTGGTGTAATCACCCTTTGCTTTAGATATAGGATACCTATATCTAACCCTAAAAATGGACACACAGATTCCTATCAGTCACTCCTATGGCAGGCCTTGACAATCCTGAAGGCAGAGTGCTTGGAATCGTGTGAAATGGTGCTCTGGCATGAGCTGAGCCCGTTTGCAGCTTGCGGAACCAAGTCCTAATAGCTGTTCCATGATAACGCATACCATATACTCTTAAGTGCATTATAATCCTCGCGGTTAAATGCTATCTTTGGTATCGCTTTATCAAAAAATGTCGAGTAAGGTGTCATACGAATTGGAATACTAACCCCTCGCCAATTCTGGCGACGGTGTTAGCATTCCACCCTTCTAGAGGGACACGACATGTATGTAACTGTGAACCCCGGTCAAAGTTAACTCAAGCCTCAGCATCACAAAATGGATGCTGCCACCACAGACACGAGTCTGACCCCCTGCAGCTGGGAGTCCTTCCAGCGAGGGGAGCTTGGACAAAGGGTTTCCTGTCAGGGGCGGTGCTAGCACCATCCCAGACAGGGTTTTGTGTATCCTGGGTAGGCAGGGCTATTCAGGAAGGTGACTGCAAGTGGCACCCCGGTGCTCACTACGCATCTGCCGGCTAGAACCAGTTCCAGGTGCACACCAGCCCCTGGCCTGGGGAAAGTCCGGCATGGGAGAGGGGTGTAACCACCCCCCTTCCTGGTCCCACCCCTAGGGCAGGACCTAGTCGCGTACCCACCCCTTTCTTTAGGATAAAGGCAGGAGCGGGGACCCTTCCAAATTAGATCATCTTTGAATCAAGAAACTACTTTCCACGAAAGGAACTCTCGACTCTTCTCAAGATTTCTCCCTTGCAACTAAGGAGTAGTCACCCTGCATCCGCAGGCACCATCTAAGAACTCTGCGGTTTGCTGCACGTCCTTCCTCCGGAATCCGACTGACCAGCTCGACGAGACCCGGCTTCGCTGGCACCTCTGACCTCTACCTACCTCTACAGCTAAGCTGAGAACCGTAGGTGCGACGAGACCTCGAGGGACCGGCCATCATCAGAACTGCACGACTTCTATCCAGCACGACCGCAGAGGGATCCTCGTGTGAATGCTTTGGGGTCCGAGAAGCCCCGACCCTGAGCAGCTCCAGCACCGAAGTCCAGCCTTCCAGCATCCACGAGATCTGCGTGGGGCCCTTCTGCTTTTTGCTGCTCACCGCGTTGTCTGGCTACTAGCCCGCTGGCTTGTGGCCTTCCCGACGACGCTCGACGACATCACCGCTGCTGGTCTGGTTGCTCCAGACTGGCCCTTGCTCCCTTCCAAAAGAGGAGCAACCTGGACCCTCCTGGTCCACTCCAGACGCCATTTTGAGTCCACCGCGTGGGCTTGAATTTGCCAAGACTTGTTGCCCCAATCCTGGGTCCAGCGACGTCGACAGCATCAACCATCGTGGGACAGCTAGAAAGACAAGCTATATGATAAGGTAAAAATATAAATCATTAAAAACCAACACAAATATTACAAATCAAATGGTGTCCTATAAGTCATACATTGTAATATTTGTGTTGGTTTTTAATGATTTATATTTTTACCTTATCATATAGCTTGTCTTTCTATATTATTTTTATTCATACTTATTAAATATATATCTGTTTACAGCTACCTATTGTTTTTTTCTTTACACTACTGATTTCAGAACAATTGGTCATTTATATTTCTGATGTCCTAGGCCTCTTTACCCACATAGGTGTTTACCCTGCCCTAGTAGTCTGTATTGATAGCCAGGGGGTCCTTGTTTTTCTCACAATTACTCCTAAAAAAGGCCATCGAGGAGGACCCAAGGACACAACGTCGACAAGGAATTTACTCCCGTTACTTTATAGTTCAAAAGAAAGGTCCAAACAAGGAGTTCAGGCCCATACTAGATCTCAGGCGCCTCAATCCGTTCATTCGGCGAGAAAAGTTCAGAATGCTGGAGTTACATCAAATAATTCCACTTCTGTATCAAAAGGACTGGATGTGCTCCATAGATCTTCAAGCTGCGTATTTTCACATCCCCATTGCCCCAAAGCATCGGAAGTTTCTAAGGTTCTGCATACAAACCAGTCATTACCAGTTCGCAGTCTTGCCCTTCGGGCTAAAGTCAGCTCCTCTTACCTTTTCAAAGTGCATGGCAGTCGTAGCGGCTTTCCTAAGGAAGAGACATATTTTCGTCTATCCCTATCTAGACGATTGGCTGCTAAAGAATGCCTCTCCAGTTCTACTTCAGCAGCATCTCACGTTCTGTATTCATCAGCTGCGAAGACTAGGCCTGCACGTGAACTTCAAAAAGTCTATCCTCAATCCCACGCAGAGGATTCACTATCTGGGCGCACTTCTGGACTCAAAGGACGCAAAGGCGTATCCTTCGGAGGAGAGACTATCCTCCATTCTCCTCAAGTGTCAAACAATGTTAAAGACTCTTCGACCAACGGCCAGGCAGATTTCGTCGCTGCTAGGGTCCATGGCGTCTTGCATTTTCCTCGTTCCAAACGCCAGGCTGCACATGAGACCTCTGCAGCAGTCGCTGGAGGATCAGTGGTCCCAGTTTTCAAACCGTTGGGAAGACAAACTGTCACTACTCTGTCGGTGCGGATCTCCATTCAATAGTGGATGCAGTGGAATCATCTGGTTGTGGGAGTACCTTTTCAGGAAGACATGCCCAAACGATTCCTGGTGACAGATGCGTCCCTGCATGGTTGGGGTGCCCACCTGGAGTCACTTCAAGTTCAAGGAGTGTGGTCGGAGAAAGAAAAGTTGTATCATATCAACATGTTGGAGCTCAGAGCTGTCCATCTAGCTCTCAAGGCTTTCTTCCCTGTGCTCAAGACAACCTCTCTGCTTGTTCAGACGGACAATACAACAACGATGTACTATCTGAACAAGCAGGGCGGAACGAGATCCAGACCCCTGTCGCTGGAAGCACAAGCAATCTGGAAGTGGCTTCTGGCTCGGGGAATGAAGATTTCAGCTGTCCATCTGCCCGGTGTTCTCAACGTCCAAGCAGACGAACTACCAATACCAATAATAATAATAATCTTTATTGCGTGATTTAAAAATAAACCATTGCAAGTACAAAACATTTAAAAAGTTCAAGATTGCATTTAGAATTTTAAATTCATTAAAAATCAGTATGTATAGATGATAAACAAATGAAACTTCCATTTTAAAAAGTCATATTCATAAAAAGCCAGCAACAGCAAGTAAAATTTGGCAGCATTATTCCAATGGGGGATCGCAAACTCTGGGCAGCTCAGCAAGTTTTTTTGCAGCGCGCTCCATGAATCTTACTAGGGCACAATTTAATTTAGTGTTCCTAGGGTCGAAACAGGCCAAAACTGCTGCTCTACAGCTTCTAATCATGTTTCTAGTCCAATGATGCTTTAGTAGGGCCCGTCTCTCTGTCAATAGTAGAGGGCACAGGCATATGATGTGTATAATGTCTTCTTTGTGGGTCCCACAAAGTCGGCATTGAACTTTTCCATGTTCTCTTTTCCATTTTGGCCAATGAGTCAACAGGTTAATAACTCCCAGTCTCAGTTTTAAAAAACGTAGTTTCGTCCGAGCACTGAACGATATAGTAAGGTACGGCTGTGGGATTAGCAAGGCATAGGATTGAAGGGTCATCCACCCATGACTTCTTTTTGCAAGGCTGGCTTTGTCTTCCACTATTGATAATTGTTTGGTGCTGATTTTCGCTAGCCTTTTAAATTCCATCTGACTAGCGTGCAAGTTCCAGAGGTCATTTAGGCACAGGGTTTTTAAGCCGTTTGACCAGTATTCATGTCCTGCTCGCCATGAGTTGTTATCAATGCTGGCCCACAAATGGTATCCTAAACTTCCCTCCTTTGATAACCTCAATTTGTGACAGCAGACGAGGAAAGACATGGCTCTGGCCAATTGTTGTTTGCAGATGCCAAGTTCCAACCTAATTTGTGCCGGTGATGTATGGTTTGGTAATTTGAACACAGACCTGTAGATCTTAGTAATTATTTTATCTAGATGGTCACTATCCAATCCTTTTAATGCTTCGCTTCCGTAAGTTAAGGTAGGAATGATTTTTGCCTGAGCCGCCTGTAGTGTGGGTGCAAGAGTAGGGCCTTGTAGTTTCTTTTGAATTAGTCCGAATGCGAAAGCGAGTGCCGTACTCTTCCTTTTTTGCTCTTCTAGGTGGGATTTGTATTTTCCATTGTTGTTAAAAGTGACTCCAAGGTACCTTTGGCTATTTGATTCGACAATGCTTTCATTATTCAAAGCCCAAGACAGTTTCTTGACTTTCCTTGAGTGCACCGCTAAAATTTTCGTCTTCCTGTTGTTGATGCGAAGCTCATTGTCAGAGTAGTCGGAAGTAGCATCCAGAAGTCTTTGCATTCCGATCTTTGTTTTGCTTAACAGTACCACGTCATCAGCATATAATATATTTGTCAGCGGCAAGCCAGATAGTTTGGGAGCGTGGGAGTTGACCTTATTAAGAGCTTCAGGGAGGTCAGCTAAGAATAGATTAAAAAGAGTCGGGCCAAGACACAACCCTGTTTGAGGCCTTTTTTCGTCGGAATCGGGCGAGACAATCTTGAGCCGTCCCCGATCTTAATTCTAACCCATGTGTCCTGGTGTAGGAGTTGTATGGCTCTTAGAAGGGCCTCTGGAATGTTAAGTCTGGACAACTTCTGCCAGAGTTTACTTCTGTTGACATTGTCAAAGGCCGCTTGGTAGTCAATAAACCCCATATAAAGTGAACAAGAGCAGAATTTCGCTTGGTCAATTAAGCTTGAAAGGGTCATGAGATTGACTGAGGTACCGGTGTTTATTGTGAAACCTGTTTGATTTGGAGGAATTATAGAGTTTTCATCAGACCATGCCCTAAGTGAGTTGAGCAGCACTCCCGCAAAATACTTTGCTTCGTTGTCAATGAGTGCGATGAGACGGTAATTCCCTGGGGATTTTTTGTCCCCGCCTTTGGAGATTGGTGCAAGGATGGATCCACGCCAGGAGGGCGGTATGGTGTTGTTTTGCAGACATGTGTTAACAAGGGGGCTTAATTTCGCAGCCCAGAAAGTTGCATCTTCCTTGAACAGAGCTTGAGGAATTCCACCTGGACCAGGCGCGCCATCCTTGCGTCCCTTTTTTATTATTTTTTCAATTTCGACCTTCTGGACTGTCGCAAAATTGACGCAGCTTTGGGTCGAGTGACGTTCTTTTGTTGGTGTCATTTTGTGGCCTAGCTTCTTTAAGGAGTTTGAAGTGTTCAGGAGAGGTTCCGGGACAATCTCTGTTTGTGTTAATGTGTCCATGGGAGGGGGATTCGGATGGTTAGTGAGCAGTTCCTGGTCATTAAAGTGGGAAAAGAGAAATTCAACCCACTCTATTTCAAGAATGCTCGAGGAAGCAACTTTGGATGTGCGCCCAGATGCACTATTGATTGTGCGCCAAAACCTGGCAGAGTTGTTTGTTTTAATGTCATGCTGCAGTTTGGCCCAAAACAGGTTCCATTGACTTGTGCGTAGTTCACGTTTTGCTTTCTTGAGGTGATTGCGGGCCTCTCTCAATTTTATTATTTTAATGGGATCCATTGGATCAGTTTTTAAAGCCCGCCATAAGCGATTCATCGATCTTGTTGCAGATAGTATCTCAGAATTTGAGCGCGGCGTATACTTTTGATCAGTTTGACTTGTGTGTTTTGTTGGTTTCGCGAATCTGTCAGTAAGTTCAGTAGCAAATGTTGACCAGTTGGCACATATGTTGTCCGGGCACGTTTGGCGCTCAATTATTTGTTTAGCCTCTGCTGATATGAGTTGAAGATTCTTAAAGGAGCATTTGATGCGTTTGAGGTTGATTGTAAGGCTCTCAGATGGCAAGTCCTTTACCTTTTTGTGTTGTGTAAGGCAAGTCCTCAGAATAATTTCTTGCGGGCAGTGATCACTTTCTGTTCTGTTTCCAAGACAGTATCCTGCTACTTGATGGAGCAATGAAATGCTGACGAAGGTATAGTCAATTAATGAAGTGCCTTTTTTGATAGATAGGAGAATCGAGGTGGCTTGTCAGCAGGATAACGCCCATTTAAGGCTCTTAGGCCCAGATTTTCAAGGTTTCCTTGTAGAGAACTTCCATGTGGATCGTCCTTGTGCCAACCAGGCATGGCTTGCGGTGGGATCACCCAGATGCTATCATGTGATTTGGTGACCTCATTTTTTTGAAGGACTGACATTAACCACATGTTAAAGTCACCAGTGAGTAGGATTTCTGAGTTTAGAAAACCTGTTTGCACTCTTACTACTGACGCTGTTACTTCGTCTACAAAGGATTTCCTGGATGCTGTGTTTGGGCGGACGTAGGCATTCATGAAGATTAACCTCCAATTTTGGCCATTGTTCAAAGTAAGAGAGATTCCCACACATTGGAGGCGATTTGATGAGCCCGGAAGGTCCCAGGAGGTGACTGCATTTTTTGTTGATATATAGACTGCAAGACCGCCACTCCCTCTTCCTGGACGATTCAGTTTATGTGCTGGAATATGGTGGGTTTTAAAGCCTTCTAGGTGCTGCGGTGCCATAAGCCATGTCTCTTGTAGTAAGAGTATGTCGAAACCCCGAAAGTAGGAAATGGTAGCGTTGTCCTCGAGTTTGCTCGTAAGGCCATTTATATTCCATGAACAGATTTTTAAAGGAATCTTTTCGTGGCAGTCCGCCCTGCTGGGATGTCAACGTAAAAGGCGGGTTGTATTCAGGGCCCCGGCCAGCCATGACCATGAACCCACCTCGTCCTGATTCCTATTTATTGTGATCCCGTCTTCTTTTGCTTTCCTCATTGGGTGGACAGAAGTGGGAGTTTTGTTGCATGCACCCCTGAGTTCGGAGTAAACTGTACCCCTCCCTACACTTCGATGTTCAACACCACAGCTTCCCTGTAGAACGTATGGATAGCCCTCTTCCCTGCCCGGTTGTATCAGTATTCCCCATTGCTTGAAGGTGTCGATTGACCCTAGAATTTTGTTCATTGCCTCTGCGGTTCTCCAGGTGATCTTTGTGGATTAGTTTAATTGGCCTTGACATGGTGCAATGAATTCTACCGATATTATGTCTTGAGTGGTAATTTCGTCTGACAAACCTGACGCTTGTATCAGCTTTAAGATGTTACCCCGATTTAGGATGTCATGGCTGCCTTTAGACTTGTATTCTGGATAGAAGAGGGTAGAGAGGTGGTCCCCACTCTGCACTGTGCTATTTGGCCTGGGCATTGCCTCTGTTTTGTCCATGATTGGCAATTGCGCAATTTTTATCAAAGAACCCATAAAAGGGATCTCGTTGCGCACAGAATTGGGCCTTTCATTGTTTACATGACCGAAATTCCAGTTTTCACTTGCTGGGAGTGCGCCCTGTTGGTAGTTGACACGATTTACTGTATCTTCCTGCTTTAAAATGGGGCCTCCAGGTGGCCTTGTCGCGAGACTCGGAGTATGATTCACATCTGTTTCATTCTGCTTGATGTGTGTGTTAGGGGGAGCCGAGTTGGTAGTGGTTTTTTGTTCTTTTGCTTCAATGAGCAAGCATTGTCCCGGAGGGACCGTTGGTGGTTTCTTTACTGTTGGCGGGCTGGAAATGAGGCTCTTCCTTTTGTCACAATCCTGGTTAATTGGTTGTGCTTCCGTTGTTATTCCTGGGTCAGTGGGATTTCCTTGCTCATCGTCTCCAGAGACACCAGGACGTCTAAGGCTGTTGAACATCGGGTATAGGTTTAGGACTTGTTTGCTCCTTCTCATTTTATTTCGTCCTTTCCGCTTCCTCTGTCTTTTGACTTTTCCCGGAGGGTTTTCCTCTTCTTGCTCAATTGGGGAGAGAGGGGTGGAACTAACTCTGCTAGTGACCTGGGGAGATTGCTTTCCTCTCGTGCCGCCACCTTGCACCGTATTCTCTTCAGGTCGTGGGGAGTTGACAGCTTCTTCCTCTCTTAGCCTTGAATTAAAAACTGTTTTGGATTGACGAGCTTCGCTTGGATTACCTGAATCTGTATCGCTGCCATTTCCAGAGATAGGTGTAGCTTTTGCTATTTCTTTTAAGTCTGCTACAAGCTTTTCCATTATACCTGGAAGCGAACAAAGTTTCTCCACTATTGGTGAGCAATCGCATCCTTGCTGCGGGCGATCTACAGTTTCCTGGGCCCGTCTAATCAGGCTGTTTAGATTTGAGATCCTTTCGTCGATTTGGGCAACGTATACGGCAAGTGTATTTAGAAGGCTGATTTGAATGTCCATTTTATCAGCCTGGTAGAACATTGCATCTGCTGACTATTGAAGGATATCAAGGGCGGTAGCCCATGCTTTTTCTTGTGAGGGGACCCCGCTTTTGTCCTGCCTTGGAGTTACTGGTGGCTTAGGAGGGCCAGGATTTGAGTTCCCATATGAATTCAACATTTTTGCCCATTCCGTCGAATCGAGGTAGGAAAGCTCTTTCATAGCACCCTCAGCATCTTCTGTGTTCGTTACGATTTCAGTGTGCACTGGCTCAGATTTGCACACACGGTGTAGGTCCTGTTGGTTGCAACCACCCCCCCCCCCCCCCCCCCCCCCAAAAGGAGGTGCCTGGATTTTCCGTCGCAAAGGCTGTATTGGTGCCCTTGATGAAGTGAAGCGCAGATTCACCGTTTTGACTGCACGGGATGCTGAAGCTGGCTTCAGGAAGCATTTGGTTAAGGTTTCCCAAAATGCTGTTTTTTTCTGCCGCTGGTTTTGTGTCGATTTCCTTTGTGTTGAGGCCAACGCTGGATATGGATAAAGCGAATCTGGATGGAGCAGAGTTGTGGCGACACGCTCTCAGTCTTGGGGGAGTCTTCCTTACTGGGCTCCACCTGAGTGCGGTTCGAACTGCCATTAGCGGTTTGATGGAAGCTGTGGTTGACTTGTGACTGCATTGAGGAGTTCTTAATGCCCCATTTGCTGCGGGGCCCTTGGATATAATCACCAGTGGGCTTAGGGGAGTTGGAAGCCCAGTGATGTTCTTGTTGCTAGAAAAAAACGTTGACCCGGCGTCCTTTATGTAGTTGAATTTTGTTGTTATCTTTGGTTGATTTCCAATAGGTTTACTGGCCCTTGTATCAGGACACTTCCTGAAGGCCTGAGACTCGCTATCAATTGTGATATCGGTGTCGCTCAGCAGCAGAATAGGTGACCGTTCTGGGTCCGAGACTGCCCTCACGTCTCTCCCTTTGCTTTTCTTTTTCCTTTGGGGAGCAGTTATCCTCACCCTGCCGGATCTCATCTCAAGGCAGCAGAATAGATGAGGAGCTTAACTGAGGAAAGGCTCACAGGACTACTGCTGGACCTCTGCTACGGCAGAGCTTCAATCAGCTGCTACTGGCCACTAGTCGCTGGGCACAGGTCCCTTTTCACAAAGCCCAGATCACTGATCACTGATCTCTTATGCCTGCACGCCTTGGGACGCGAGAGGTTAGCTAGCGTTCAGGCATAGAACCCACAAACTTGTGTCCCTTGCCTTGTTCCCGCTTTCTCTTCTGTTCGCCAGCCCGCACCCCCAGCACTCAGGGTGATGGCGGCGACGACGGTACAGTCTTTAGCCGTAGGGCTCAGTTTATAGTGGGGACTGGGTGTGGGTGTGGGTATGGGAGTAGGTGTGGTTGTTTTCCGTCGTGTCCCACCAACCCAAAACCCAGAAGGCAAGCAACAGTTTTAGATAACACGAGCCTGAAACGCTGCACCCCTACCTCTTCGGGTGTGGTTTGGTCACAACGTGTGATCCAAGGACTGGGTCCGACGCCTTGGAGCAGCCTTTTGAAGCAGCCAGACTCCTCCTGTCCGTACCCTCAGCAGACTTGGCTTGGCTCGGCACAGCAGCTTGGCGCCACTCACACTGTCTCCCTAGCGCTGTCTCTCTAGCGCTGTCTCTCTCCCTGCCGTGATACTGAGAGCACAGGGCAACCGGCAGCTTCAGGGAGTTATGGCCCGATTGGGGGGGCCAAGTGGGGCCAAAGGCGGCCCTGTCGGCCAGCTCCAGGTGCGGCCCGGTACTTAGAAGCCCAAAATGCTAGAAATGCCAAACCGCCGCCAAACAGCCTCTCGCAGCCGGTCCACTCTTCGCTCTGGCTCCATGCTCCTCACAAAACGCGGCAGGCAGGCAGGCAGGAGTCCCCCAGTCCTAAGGGCTCGCTTCACGCTTCACCTTCGCTTCACCTTCGCCCTCGGCCCCCACCAAAGCTTCGGCCCTGATGCAGCTTCTGCTCTGCTGCTCTGAGGCTGCTCCGGGGCCGCGCACGCTATCGCCACCTAGCGGTCACAACTGCCAACTGCACTCAACTCTGCAGACGAACTAAGCAGACACTTCGCAGAAGCACACAACTGGGTATTAAAAGACGAAGTAATAAGAGATGTCTTCCGAACCTGGGGGTTACCAGAAATCGATCTCTTTGCGGACGCCGAAAACGCAAAATGCCTCGTCTTCGCATCCAGGTACCCACAACGAGGATCCAAGGGGAATGCTCTGTGGATAGACTGGTCAGAGACATTACTCTACGCTTTTCCACCGATTCCACTCATTCCCTTGGTGATCAAGAAACTGTACAAGTCCAAGACAGACATGATTCTGGTATCTCCGGATTGGCCTCGCCAATGGTGGTACCCGGATCTCCTGCATCTCTCCAAAATGCCGCACATTAGGCTTCCTTGCTGTCCGGATCTGCTGATGAGAACGGCAGGGTGTTCCATCCCAACCTGCCGTCCCTGAAGCTAGCAGTATGGTACCTGAGTTCGTCCAGTATGGTCATCTAGGTCTCTCTCAGGACTGTATGTTCATTTTAAAAGAGGCAAGGAGAGCTTCTACAAGAAAGACATATGCTTTCAAGTGGAAGCGATTTTTCACGTGGTGTGCTGCTGAAGGTCATGACCCGGTTCGAGGTCAGGAACAGGTACTGTTACCATACTTACTTTCTTTGGCCAAAGCAGGTTTGCAGTATTCATCTATTAAGGTCCATCTGGCAGCAATAACAGCATATCGAAAGTCCCCTACTCGGGTTTCTTTCTTTCAAATGCCAGTTGTGAAGGATTTTCTAGAGTGTCTCAGGAAGGTGTATCCTCCCGTGAGGGCCTCCTCCCCTCCTTGGGAGCTTAATGTGGTTTTGTCTAAGTTGATGGGTCCCCCATTCGAACCTATACATAAAGCTTCTCTTCAACATCTGGCATGGAAGGTGTCCTTCCTTGTGGCTATCACTTCTGCGCACATGGTGAGCGAGATTCAGGCTTTTTGTGCAACAGAACCCTCATCCGAGATTTCTTCCTAAGGTAATCTCAGATTTTCACATAAACCAATCAGTGACACTACCTACGTTTTTTGCTAATCCGAGCTCTTCAGCAGAAAAAGCTCTGCACTCTTTGGATTTGAAAAGGGTTTTGAAGTTTTACCTTGATAAAACTAAAAGTATCAAAGTCTGATCATCTGTTTGTGAACTACGGTCCTCTGAATACGGGCTTGCCTGCTTCTAAGAGGTCCATTTCTAGTTGGCACGAAAGCAGCTCCCGGGTAGACCGAGAGCGCACTCCACTAGAGGGAAGGCTGCTACTATAGCAATGCTTAAAAATGGTCCTGTGCATGAAATTTGTAAGGCAGCTACGTGGCGGTCTGTTCACATCTTTGCCCGCCATTACTGCCTTGATTCTGATACTCAGGCGGATGCCCAAGTTGGTCAGGCATCCCTGAGGAATTTGTTTGGGTAATGCATATAGTAGTGTGATGTTTAGAAGATATGGTATTCGTCCGCAGGGAATGGGATGGGCTTGCTACTCTATTCAGTGCTTATGACTATTGATGAGTATCCCCTGGAAGAGAAGGATTAGTTACTTACCTGTAATCCTAGTTCTCTTCCAGGGGTATACTCATCAAAGTCATAAGCACACCCACCCTCCTCCCCGGACGAATACCAGAACTGGCTATTTCACATGTTACCCATGCTGTGATTACACTGTTATACGTCGTCCAAAAGAACTGACCTAACTGTCACCTGTGGTGCATGATGGGAGCCTGGAGGCTCATAGAGGTCTTAAAGGCACAGCGCCAGTTTTTTTTTTCCTATTGTTACAATGCAGCCTATCTAGGCTAAA